>NW_028164592.1:0-131347 GCF_964263955.1 Coregonus lavaretus
ACCTTGCTCATCTTGGTGTTTGCGTCGTGTAAAGGAGTGTTTTGATGTGGAGAGCTTTGCCCTCGTTGAGTGGAAAGAGAGGAGAGAGAGAGAGAGAAGAGCGAGGACAGAAGAGAGCAGAGGAGAGGAGAAGGAGAGGAGAGAGAGAGAGAGAGAGAGAGAGAATATGTGTGCAGAAAGAAACCCTCCAGTATGGTTAACCCCAGTTAGGCCCAGTATGGACTATCAATACAAGTGACCATTTAGAATGTGACCCAGTTCAATGGGTCTTAACAGAACTGGGGGATGTCAGCCATGAAGTGGTCTAAACACAACTGGAATATAATTTGTTTGTGATTCATTGTTAATGGATTTTCCATTAGGAACACAGGGGGAAAACCTAACACAACAACACACATAACACACAACCAATAAAAACAAAGGGGGAGGAAACCACTAAAGTCATTACCATATTGTCATTTTCTAACGACAGGGAGAAAACATGTAAAATCTAGAAGACTACTTTAGATCAGGTCAGAAGAAGCCTAGTGCACTATGTAGGGAACAGGGAGAGATTTGGGACAGAGACAGTAACTCCTGGATGGAAATCTTCATTCTAATGACAGTGAGCAAATCTCCAATCTCCACCCTATTCCCTATGTAGTGCACTACTTTAGATCTGGTCAGAAGTAGCCTAGTGCACTACATAGGGAACAGGGTGTCATTTGGGCCAGAGTCAGTAACTCCCCTGGGTATGAATTGTCTCTATCTTATCTGTCTTCTATATGATGTTCTCCTCTCCTCCTCTCTTCTCTCCTCTATTCACTCTATTCTATCATCCACACCACATGCCAGCTTCAACACAATCCATTTACAAGTTAAAGACACACCTTGGAATAAATAGCAAAGGAAAACTACTACTAGATGGATTTTTTATTTCCCATCACCATGAATCATATTTAATAACTGAACAGTAGCAGACCTAACTTCATCTGTTCCTGACTCTAGATAGTGGATTAAAAATACCATCAATCTCCAATGATATTAAAGTACAATTATGAACATTACTGATATACTGAGTGACAAGTCAAGATATCTGCTGGGTTTTTATTGTTTGGTTAATAGCACCACCTGCTGGACAGGTTTAATGTTGCTTGACTGAGCAGTATGGGAGAATAAAAGATGCCAAATTTAGGGCATGTTTCCCGGACATCTCCATTGAACATGCTTTTTAGTCTAGAACTAGGCTTCATCTGTGTCCGGGAAACCAGCCCATATAGTTCAATTAGCAAGTAAGTAACACTACCTGTTCCATGATACTGAGGAAAATTACATTGAGACAGAGAACCAATTGAGAAAACATTTCAATGGTTCTGAATGACAACCAACATACATTAACAGCATACATCATGATTAATGTGAATATATGAGATTAAAACATTGCACTTACAAATAATATGAATGCATTGAATTGTAATTCACAACATCTTCTGAAGATCAAATCAATCAAATCATTGTACATAAAAACAGAGCAGAATGAATCATCACATCTGGGGACCATCACCACCAGCATGACTAGTATCTATGTGGACCCTACTACAGTTTAACCAGCTCAGCTATAGACTACACCAGCATGACTAGTATCTATGTGGACCCTACTACAGTTTAACCAGCTCAGCTATAGACTACACCAGCATGACTAGTATCTATGTGGACCCTACTACAGTTTAACCAGCTCAGCTATAGACTACACCAGCATGACTAGTATCTATGTGGACCCTACTACAGTTTAACCAGCTCAGCTATAGACTACACCAGCATGACTAGTATCTATGTGGACCCTACTACAGTTTAACCAGCTCAGCAGTACCAGAGAGATTAAACCCAGGATAGAGGGGCTGAGTGAATGTGGTCTGGACTCTGTGGAGGAGGGTCATTGTGTCAGAGACACTGTAGAAGGACAGAGTACCTGCCTTGTGATCCAGGTACACTCCTACTCTGGAGGACTGAGGGCCTGATACTTTAGTCTCAACATTATTGTGTCTGAAACAATAACCACCACTACACTGTAAACTCCAGGACTTGTCATTGTCTCCAAATTCACCACCTGTCTCTGTTCTGCTGATGTCTTTATATGAGACTGCTGTATAAACATCCTCCCCACTCCACTCCACCTCCCAGTAACAGCGTCCAGACAGACCCTCTCTACACAGAACCTGGTAGTAGTTGGTGAATCTGTCTGGATGAACAGGATATCGTTGGACTTGGTATGTATAGGTCACCTTTCTGTTCCCTTCTGACAGAGAGAGGCGTGTGCCTGCTGTGTTTGGGTCCAGTGTGAGCTGACAGGAATCTGGGAGAAGAGCAGAGCAGAGACCAATGAGGGGAGTTAGAACAATAAGTGAAGTCAGATACTGTATCTACCCTGTCTTTGATTGGAGCACAGCAGAGATCAAATCAGAGAAATATGAGGAGTCAGATAGATACCCAGTCTTTGATTAGATCTACTATTGCTATATATTTCTAGAGGGATTGTTAGGAGTGTCAGTAAAAAGAGACTGTTAGTTATTTCAGAATAAAGAGACTCACATTGTAAGAACTGTTCTCTGGTCTTGGGCTCTGGAGGCAGTACAACATCCACTATATTCACTACAGACACACAAACACATTCACAGAGAGAGGGAATGTTATCATCATACCATATTCCACATGTATATGACTAGTAGGGAACTTTCAATGGTCTAAAGTTGATGTTCTTATTATTTTCAACACACCTGTAGTGGAGATCTTGGTCCATTCTCCTTTAAGGACGTCTTCTAGTTTCTCTCTCAGTTCAGACACAGTCTTACTCACATCTCCAAAGTACTGAAGAGGACGGACAACGATGCTGGGTAAGTCTGAAGATACACTGGTACTGGAGAGAGACTGATAACTCTGGAGAGAGAGAGAGAGAGGGAGAGAGAGAGAGAGAGAGAGGGAGAGAGAGGGAGAGAACAGAACCAAATGATTGAGAGTTTCACATTGAGTTTTAGTTTCATATCACATGTATCAAGGCAGTTGAGTTACCTGGAGGAAATGGATGTGATCCTCTGTGTGTGAGAGCTGCTCCAGCTCAGTGCTTCTCTTCCTCAGCTCAGCTATCTCCTGCTCCAGTTGCTCCAGGAGTCCTTCAGCTTGACTCACTAGAGCCTTCTCTTGGGCTCTGATCAGCTCCTTCACCTCAGAGCGCCTTCTCTCAATGGAGCGGATCAGCTCGGTAAAGATCTTATCACTGTCCTCCACTGCTGCCTGTGCAGAGCGCTGTTAAGAGAGAGAGAGAGAGAGACTTGTCTTACTTTAATGAGCCATCCTCATTACACTAACACCCCCACCCCTAAAAGCACATTGCGTGCCACCACAACCTCCACACAATCACATTATCCAGCACCCAACACCACAGTACAATACACCAACCAGCACCACATTCCAACCGTCCATCCAACCCCTCCTCTCCAGCCGTACAGACAGCCCCCCTGAGCCCCCATACCTCCTGAAACATCTCCACACTGTTGATCATTTTGTACAACTCAAACTCAACCCTAAGGCGTCAACAGTAATGGCATTACCCTGGCAACACAGAAAAAACATGATGAACAGTCTGTCATTGCAGAAAACGGACACCCCTCCCCAACTCCCAGGTCAACCCGAGCCAACCAGCTATTGGTGTCCAGGGCTCCATGTAATACCCTCCACTGGACGACCCCTGACCTTTCCAGCACTGGGAGCTTATAGAGCCCCTCCACCTATACCCTGCCATGCTCTCAGCCCCCACAACCCCCTGCCACTGATGCCCCTTCACTCCCACTAAGCTCAGAGTGTTAAAAGTCAGTAAGTCCTCCAGACTCTCCTGCCAGTCCCCAGTCTCTGCTGTCACTTGCAGTGGTGGAAACGGTGGTGGCCCCTCCTCAGGCTGCTCCAGCCCTCAGTACTGCAGCATAGAAATCAGAGACCCCTGCTGTATTGAGTCTCTCCTGCCGCATGATGAAGAGCTGCTGATCCAGCAGACCTTGTCCCCCCTCCTGGACAGGCAGGTACAGCACTGCCGCCCTCAGCCAGTGATGCCCAGACCGGAAAGAAATCACTGGCCAATTTATGCCATAGGGAGGATGCCACCAAGTTGTTGATGATCAGAACCCTCCCTCTGTATGACACTTGGGAGAGGAGCCACCAAACGTCCTGGTACACAGTACGTTTGGTCCTTCTGTACAATAGAGTCCAGATGGGACTTCAGTCTGTTAAAGAGGACCTTGGCAAAGACCTTATAGTCCACACAGAGCAATGCCACAGGCCTCCAGTTCTTTATGTTGCTCAAATCCCTATTTTGGGCAGGAGAGTCAAAGCCTCCCGTCTACAGCTTAGTGACAGCTCCCCCACCCCGACGCACTCACACAACACACGTTCTGTCCAATAATTCCCCAGACCTTTTAAAAAAAAACAGAGGCAGACCGTCTGAGAGACGGCAGCTGAGAGTTTGTGAAAGGCCAGGGAAAGGTCAATTTGATTTCTCTGTGACAGAGAGAGTTTGGAAAGGTCTGTGAGCAGAACCTGAGAAAACCCAGGATCACAGAGTTCTGCCCTCTATAAATCAGATTACAACTCCACAGCCGCAGCCTCATCTCCCCACAACAGAAGTTACCCACCAATCAGGCTCCCTCATCTCCCCACAACAGAAGTTACCCACCCATCAGGCTCCCTCATCTCCCCACAACAGAAGTTACCCACCCATCAGGCTCCCTCATCTCCCCACAACAGAAGTTACCCACCCATCAGGCTCCCTCATCTCCCCCACAACAGAAGTTACTCCCCCTTCTGCTGTCCCCACCTCTCCCAAAAGCCTTGGAAGTTTGAGCAAAAAGTGACATCTTGGAAGAGCTTGACATGGAATTTCCAATAGGACACCTTTTTTTTTTTTTTTTTAGTCATTTAGCAGACGCTCTTATCCAGAGCGACTTACAGTTAGTCAATACATATATATATATATATATATTTTTTTTTTATACTGGCCCCCCGTGGGAAGCGAACCCACAACCCTGGCGTTGCAAACACCATGCTCTATCAACTGAGCTACATCCCTGCCGGCCATTCCCTCCCCTACCCTGGGCGACGCTGGGCCAATTGTGCGCCGCCCATGAGTCTCCCGGTCACGGCCGGCTGCGACAGAGCCTGGATTCGAACCAGGATCTCTAGTGGCACAGTTAGCACTGCGATGCAGTGCCTTAGACCACTGGGCCACTCGGGAGACCCACCTGCCTGGGCCCTGGTGAAACAGAGAACTGAGCCCTGTACTAGGTGCAGACACATTTTGGAAAGCAAAGACAAGGTCATTGATTTTGGCTCTAACCACTAACAACCTACCCTTACACACCTCTTTTGCTACCCCTGCACTAAGATTTGTGCCATGGCTCAGCACCTGCGCCCCCTTTCCACCAGACCCCCAATACACTTAATTAATCACATCACTGTGTGTCTCTTGCAAAAAAATCACGTTTAAATGTTTTTGGCCGAAAATCACCACAATCAGAAACCAGTAGAGAAGCCCATAAAGCCGCCATGCCAGAAATAATCATCCATTTAAGCAGATTCTGAAGACATGCCCTTAAGAACCCATGACCCATTTTCTCAGCCTATACCGCTTCCTGGGTGAGAGGACACTAAACCCCTCATTCTTCATCTTGTGTTGTACTGACCTTACAAACCTTCCAGGATCAATCAAATAAGACTCCAGCAGAACCTTCTTTTTCCCCTTTAGTCTCCATCAGGAACCTAGAAAGTTCTCTCACCGTATGTACTGGGCCCTCAGCCTGACTGGCTGTCAGCTCTGGATCCAATGAGCCGTCTGAAAACGAGACCGCCTTGTCCTCCGCTCCCGCAGACTCACCTTCCCCCTCTTCCTCCTCCTCCATTGGCACGGTACCGTCCTCCTCCTCCCCAGTCTCTGCCCCCCTGCACTTCCCCCATGATCAGTGCCTCTTCCCCAATGACAGGCAATATTTCCTGGAATGAGCCCACCAAGCCTTTGCCCACCGGAGTCTCTGTTACTACAGAAACCTGCCTCAGCTCATGTAGCCCAGCTGCAACCCTCCCCACCACCGCTTTCTCCACGGCCTGCGCACCACCACTTGAACATGCTCTACTCTCCTCCTTCCTGGTACCACCACCACTTGACCCTGCTCTACTCTCCTCCTTCCTGGTACCACCACCACTTGACCCTGCTCTACTCTCCTCCTTCCTGGTACCACCACCACTTGACCCTGCTCTACTCTCCTCCTTCCTGGTACCACCACCACTTGACCCTGCTCTACTCTCCTCCCTCCTGGTACCACCACCACTTGACCCTGCTCTACTCTCCTCCTTCCTGGTACCACCACCACTTGACTCTGCCCTACTCTCCTCCCTCCTGGTACCACCACCACTTGACCCTGCTCTACTCTCCTCCTTCCTGGTACCACCACCACTTGACCCTGCTCTACTCTCCTCCCTCCTGGTACCACCACCACTTGACCCTGCTCTACTCTCCTCCCTCCTGGTACCACCACCACCACTTGACAACTTTCATGTTTTGAAATTATACTTCATTACTATAATGATTATCAATACGCCTGAACATTAATTCAGTCACCTCTGGTCGACAAAAACGTATTTTCCTAGTACATTAATTGTCAAATTCATCAACCAGCATCGAGCACTCTGCCTTCTCCCGCAAGCGAGGGGCATGTTGAGGTAAATATGCTAACCGCCAAGGTTGCATTATGTAATTTATTGGTGGGCTGGAAGATGCAGTGTTTTTTCTTTTCTATTCAGAGGCTATTTACTCCCAATATGAGATAATTTTCTATAGAAGGTTTTTATAATGCATGTTTACTAGGGTTGAGGTTAGCGCATCTGAGTAGGGATTATTTGGGTTCAATACCTGTCCTACCTATCAATCATATTGCTGCTTGTAGCCTATAACTGATGATCCCAACACTAGAAACACCCAAAACTATCTGTGCTACCAAACCCTGTGTTCCACCCCTCCCCTGTGTAACCTTGAAGTTTGTTAAGAAACAAACACTTGTCTACGAAAAGAGACATGTTTAACGGATTCCGCTTGGCACCCAGCCGAGAGCACACGGAAACCACTTGCTAATTTACCAAAACTAACCAACTACTTGGGGTCTGTTCGGAAGCAATAAACGGAGGCAGATTAGCCACCACAACTCTTATCGAAAGAGGTGACATCTGCACCAACACACCCCTCACAAAAATCCCCCTCACAACAAGACAAACCTTTTTCATTAACCCAACCACCGCCTTGTTCATTCTGGATGCAGAGTCCAGATGTTCCGCTCCAACCTGTTCGCCGACCATGAGCAAAACTTCCTCCACACCTTTCTCCGGAACGGACCCGAAGCGACAGCGTTTCTTCTCCACTCGGTTGAGGCCATCACGCCGCCCTAACAAACTACCCCTACTCCCCCCTCAACTCTAAACGATAAACAGTGGAAACCAATAAACAAACCCTCCACCATGAGAAAATACATTCAGAAAATACGCAAGAACCAAAAGAAAAAAGAATAGTAGCCCTCCTCACGAACCACAAAGTCTCTCACACAACCAACTTCTTCTTCTATGATATAATGGCGGTCCACAAACCAACGTTAAAGGTGCATGCCGCCACCTACTGTGCTGGAGTGTGTGGTCAATCACGGTTTCCAACATTTCTAAATCCTCCTACCTAACTCAGTACTTCTGAGAAAATAAAGAAGAGCCCTACTAACTTCTAATAGACCCTCCCCCATCCCCAAAATCCCTTCCAACCCCCCCAACCCCTTCCAACCTCAATGACCCTACACTTCAATCTTTCCCTCTCTTCAACATACTTACAACAATATAACAACACATGCTCCACCGTTTCATCGACCATACCCTCCACACTCAAACCATTCCCATGCTTGCCAACCAGATGTAATGACGAGGTCAATGTACAATGTCCTAAGCGCAATCAAGTAAACACCACCTCTTCCTTCCTAATCTGACTTTTGAATCTTGGTCCATCGACCTTTCTGTAAAACTGTCAACTATTCATATAAATGCCGGCCCTTGTGCTCAGAGTACCATCTCTTCTGCCACATATCTATCAACATGGCTCTGATCTTACATTTGGCCTCACCTCTACCCAGTGGAACATTAATATAAATTATATCTAGTTTCAAAGCTCTTTTAGCTAACTGGTCTACAATTTCATTCCCTTCCACACCCGAATGTGCTGGGACCCAGCAGAATCTCACTATTACACCCATTCTCTCAATTCTCCATAATAACATTAATACCTCCAATAGCAGGTCACTCCTATTGTCGTCCTGATCAGAGCTCTATAAATATCCATCAACAATTGTCTGTCAGCACCCTATTCATAACCAGAGACCCACACAACCTACTACCATGAAAGTTAATGAATGAGAGAGATATGAACATCGTTACAATACTGTACATAGACATAATGTAACGGTTCTTCTTCTTTGGTGTTTAACAGCGGTTGGCATCCAATATGTTGTATTACCGCCCCCAACTGGACTATAATATAAATCCATTATACTTTGTGATACAAAATGGGAAAAGGGGAAATTATAATAATAATAAAAAAACACCCTTCCAACTAACCCTACACTCATTAAATACCCACTACCCCATTCCACTACTTTGACCCTATCTGATCCTGCACCATGCCAACGGCCTGGGAGGACGGGACACCACCACTCAACACACCCTGTAACTCTTCTGAAGTCTAATCTTGTATGCCCAAATACTTCTCTGCAGCTGCCATCACAATATCCATTTTCTGTGATTGACAATCCATTTCTGCGGTATAGTTGATAACCATTGCTATGAACTCTAAGAAGCTAACTTTACTGAAGCATATATCACGGCAGGGAGCGTCTGCTAAATGACCAATTATTTATTTATTTATCACTCGTTGGCCTATCCCTCTGTGCTGGCACAGATCTACTACTCACAGGGATCCTCTCAGGATCTCTCACCCTTGACCCATCCTCCTCTACTTCCTTCACTGCCTCAGCATACGACACCTTCTGCACTACTCTGACTCTAGCCACCTCAACCTGCCTCTCTCGCACCGGACACTTCCGATCCCCAGCAACATGGCCATCCCAACAGTTGACACACACAACTTTATCCACCGTAACTACACAATCCTCTATCCCATGCCCTCCTGCACACTTCCCGCATCTTGGAATCTCCCTTCTACAAACTGCTGCAACATGACCATAAACGTTGCACCTGAATCAGCACAGTGGATTCACCACAAAAGCTCTTACAGGATAACTGATATATCCTAACATGACTTTGTCGGGTCAAAACTCAAAAGGACTAACAGTGACTCCTCTGTTTCACCACGCTCACCACCGGGTCTGTGTTGCACCAAACAGCGGGAATCACAAACACCAGCAGTCTTCAACCTTAATTGCTCCACCTCTACACTTAACGCTACCCCAGAAATCACTCCTTTCAATGGTGCCCTGTTCCAAAGAGCAAAGCAAGAAACAGATCTTGACCCAAGTTGCGTGACACGGAGCGCCCACTCCCTCTGGTCAGAAGAAACACAAACAAATATCACAAGTCCACTACAGGTTATCTTCACTGATTCAACTTCACCCAACTCTTTTCCCACCCACCCTGAAACCACAAATGGATCTGCCAAAAGGTAAGGATCCACTTTCTACAACAATGTAACTCCTACTGCACCAGATTCTTCTTTATCATGTCCATTGATGCCAGGCTCTGGTTCCGAGCTCTTCACCACACCTTCTACCTCACTTAACTCTCCCTCATTCATTTCCATTTCACCTCCAGAACTCGGTCTGGCGAATGGCTCACTCTGTTTGCACTTGAGTTATAACATTTGAAAGTTTTTATTCCTTTGAAACTTTTGTGAGTGTAATGTTTACTGTTCATTTCTGATTGTTTATTTCACTTTTGTTTATTATCTATTTCACTTGCTTTGGCAATGTAAACACGTTTCCCATGCCAATAAATCCCTTTGAATTGATTTGAATTGAGAGAGAGAGAGAGAGAGAGAGAGAGAGAGAGAGAGAGAGCTCCATGTTAATGTATAGGGGACATGAGTCAGTCATGATTTCTCAAGGTTTTGTGATGAGGTAGCCCCGCCTTCGACTTCAAAATCAGTGTCGGCCCTCAGCCCAATAGGGAATGTCCAGACAGCCTGTTCCCAACAGTGGAGCCAGTGGGATTGGAGAGGGTCCCCTCTCCCTCTCTCTCTGACTGGAGGAGAGATGTGAAATTGTGTGTCTCCTCTGGTCAACAATACTCACCTTGAGACACTCCACAGCCTGTTGGAGCTCCTTCAGCTCCTTCTCTCTCTCCTGGAATCTCTGCTGGACGTTCTGCTGACTCATCCCCAGCTGCCTCTGTGGAGAATCACTCTTCAATGAGCTATCAAGCTTTATTTGTCCACTAGATCAATAGTATAGTAATGGGACATAGGGCACATAGAAGATAGGGATTAAAATGTTTAGGAAGTGTCTGTGTGAAATTATATTATTATATTGTTATGTGAATTATTATAGTTTTAACAGTGCACAAAACAGGGGAGCTGATTGGGTGTTTGATAACGAATGATAATGGTGTTTGACTTTAGAAAATGGTGATACATTTGGAGAATCTGGGTTAGCATATCTATATAATCAAGGTTTGTGTTCATATTTGTTCTGCTGTGGATCGATATCATTTGAATGATCACATATTCAAACAGCCTTAGCTCCTACTGTATCTTTAATTATTTGTTTATCAGACAGTCACCAACAAGTAGTTCTGGTCTTACCTGTTTCTCAGTCCTCTCTGCTGCAGCTGACACTGTATCATGGCCTTTATGTTCATCCATTGTACACAGATAACAGATACACTGCTGATCGGTACGACAGTAAACCTCCAGCAGTTTGTCATGATGAGAGCAGATCTTCTCCTGTAGTTGTGCGGTGGCTTTGACCAGCTTGTGCTTCTTGAAAGCAGGAGATTCATAGTGAGGTTGGAGGTGAGTCTCACAGTAAGAGGCCAGACACACCAGACAGGACATGAGGGCTTTCTGCTTTCTGGTCCCAGTGCAGACATCACACGCCACATCTCCAGGTCCAGCATAGCACAGAGCAGGAGGGGGAGCAGCCTGGAGTCCTGTCTTCTTCAGTTTCTCCACCACTTCAGCCAACATGTTATTTTTCCTCAGATTAGGCCTTGGAGTGAAGGTCTCTCTGCACTGAGGACAGCTATAGACCCCTTTCAGAACATCCTGATCCCAGCAGCCCTCAATACAGCTTCTACAGTAACTGTGTCCACAGGGAATAACCACCGGTTCCTTCAGTAGATCCAGACAGACAGAACAACAGAACTGGTCCTGGTCGAGCAGAATTCCCTGCTGAGCCATTTGGATTGTTGTTCACTCTCACACAGACAGACGACACAGAGACTCAGATCAGTTTCGTTTCCTCAGAAGAGAGTTTGTGGAGGGGATGGACTTCCTGGTTCAGCCAGAGGGGTGGGGTTAGAAGGAGGGAGGGGTTAGAAGAAGGGAGGAAGAGAGAGAGGAACTGCATGCAACAGGAAGAGGGAGACAAATAGTTTTGTTCCTGGGTTAGAGTCCTTAACATGGAACAAATGAAATAATGAATCTTAAAATGTGAGTTGTTAGAATATATAAAGGATAACAGTTTCTATGAAGTACATATGTATAATTATTTGAATGACCTTTATAATGCCTTATAATACACTTATGTGTTCTAATTAAGCAATAAAGCCTGAGGAGGTGTGGTATATGGCCAATATACAGTACCACAGCTAAGGGCTGTTCTTAGGCACAACGCAACGTGGATTGAGAATGATGTAACACTTTCAAAAATCAAATCAAATTATTGGTCGCATACACATATTTAGCAGATGTTATTGCAGGTGTAGCGAAATGCTTGTGTTCCTGGCTCCAACAGTGCAGTAATAACTAACAATACACACATCTAAAAAGTAAAGGAATGGAATTAAGAAATATATAAATATTAGGACGAGCAATGTAGGAGTCTGGAGTGTAAATATATTTATAAACTGGGTAGTTCAAGCCCTGAATGCTGATTGGCCGACAGCCGTGGTATATCAGACCGTATACAAAACATTTATTTTACTGCTCTAATTACGTTGGTACGTTAATAGCAATAAGGCAGTTTTAGAACACCTACTCATTCAAGGGTTTTTCTTTATTTGTACTATTTTCTACATTGTAGAATAACAGTGAAGACATCAAAACTATGAAATAACACATATGGAATCATGTAGTAACCAAATAAGTGTTAAACAAATCCAAAATATATTTTATATTTGAGATTCTTCAAATAGCCACCCTTTGCCTTGATGATAGATTTGCACACTCTTGGCATTCTCTCAACCAGCTTCATGAGGTAGTCACCTGGAATGCATTTCAAATAACAGGTGTTCCTTCTTAAAAGTTAATTTGTGGAATTTCTTTCCTTCTTAATGCGTTTGAGCCAATCAGTTGTGTTGTGACAAGGGAGGGGTGGTATACAGAAGATAGCCCTATTTGGTAAAAGACCAAGTCCATATTATGGCAAGAAGAGCTCAAATAAGCAAAGAGCAACGACAGTCCATCATTACTTTAAGACATGGTCAGTCAATATGGAACATTTCAAGAACTTTGAAAGTTTCTTCAAGTGCAGTCTCAAAAACCATCAAGCGCTATGATGAAACTGGCTCTCATGAGGACCGCCATAGGAAAGGAAGACCCAGAGTTACCTCTGCTGCAGAGGATAAGTTCATTAGAGTTAACTGCACCTCAGATTGCAGCCCAAATAAATGCTTCACAGAGTTCAAGTAACAGACACATCCCAACATCAACTGTTCAGAGGAGAATCAGGCCTTCATGGTCAAATTGCTGCAAAGAAATCACTACTAAAGGACACCAATAAGAAGAAGAGACTTGCTTGGGCCAAGAAAACACAAGCAATGGACATTAGACCGGTGGAAATCTGTCCTTTGGTCTGATGAGTCCAAATTTGATATTTTGGGTTCCAACCGCAGTGTCTTTGTGAGACACAGAGTAGGTGAACGGATGATATCCACATGTGTGGTTCCCACCGTGAAGCATGGAGTAGATGGTGTGATGGTGTGGGGGTACTTTACTTATTTCTTTAGAATTCAAGGCACACATTAACCAGCATGGCTACCACAGCATTCTGCAGCGATACGCCATCCCATCTGGTTTGGTCTTAGTGGGACTATCATTTGTTTTTCAACAAGACAATGACCCAACACACCTCCAGGCTGTGTAAGGGCTATTTGACCAAGAAGGAGAGTGATGGAGTGCTGCATCAGATGACCTGGCCTCCACAATCACCCGACCTCAACCCAATTGAGATGGTTTGTGATGAGTTGGACCGCAGAGTGAAGGAAAAGCAGCCAACAAGTGCTCAGCATATGTGGGAACTCCTTCAAGACTGTTGGAAAAACATTCCTCATGAAGCGGTTTGAGAGAATGCCAAGAGTGTGCAAAGCTGTCAAGGCAAAGGGTGGCTACTTTGAAGAATCTAAAATCTAAAATATATTTTGATTTGATTGAACACTTTTTTGGATACTACATGATTCCATGTGTTATTTCATAGTTTAGATGTCTTCACTATTATTCTACAATGTAGAAAATAGTCAAATAAAGGAAAACCCTTGAATGAGTAGGTGTTCTAAAACTTTTTACCAGTAGTGAAGGTATCCAAACTTTTGACTGGTACTGTATACATGCTCTGACTGTCTGGTCTATATCAGCATTCATCTTGGGCCAGAATAACACTGCTTTAGCACCTCGTTTTGACTTTTCCATCCCTTGATGGTCCTTGTGTATTTTGATCAGAATGTTTTTCTGTAACACACTTGGTATCACAATTCTTGAACCCTTAAACAGAATTCCATCAAGTCCAGATAGCTCATCCCTGTATTGACCATAAGGGTATGGTATAGCTTGTACAGACTACCTGCATGTTATGGCTTGAATCACCTTTTGCAAACACTCATCTTTTGCAGTAGCACGTGAAATAACTGTCCACATTTCATCTGAGACTGGGCAACTCTCTCTGATAAGGTTTACATGTATGGTCTCGTCCTGCTCATATATATCTGGTTTGGTTCTGAGCTGTCAAAAGCTCTGGACAATGTGTCTGCCACTAACAATTCTTTCCCTGGCCTGTACTCGAGTTGCAAGTCATATTTCTGAAGTTTTAGAAACAGTCCCTGTTCTCTTGGTGGTGTGTGTGTTAGACCCTTCTTTACAATAGTAACTTAAGGTTGATGATCTGTTTCAGCCCACACTGTTTTACCACAGATAAACACACTGAATTTCTCACATGCATATGACAGTGCCAATGCCTCTTTCTCAATCTGAGCATAGTTCCACTCAGAAGTTGGCAGAGCCCTGGAGGAATATGCAACTGGGCGCCATCTAGTGCCATACTGCACCTTAACCTGCTTTAGAGGCATCTGCTGAGATTTAGGTTTTGAGCTTTTTATCATAGAACCAAAGTACTGGAGCATGCATGATCAATGCCTTGAGCTCCTCAAAACTCTTTCTGATGATTACTGTTCCAACACCAATCTGTAGTTTTACACAGTAGACTTCTCATCTGACTAGTGTGAGTTGCCAGATTAGGTACACATTAGCCCACATAGTTAACCATCCCTTAGAACCTTTGTACGTCCTCTTGATCGGTAGGCAGTGGCATGTTCTTGATGGCGGTCACTTTGCTCTGGTCTATCTGAACACCTTCACATGTTAGTTTTTCACCCAAGAAGGTTATTTCTGTCTTTCTGAATTCCCATTTGTCTGCATTTAGCTTTAGCCCATTATTTTACATTTTAGTCATTTAGCAGACGCCCTTATCCAGAGCGACTTACAGTTAGTGAGTGCATACATTATTATTCTTTTTTTATACTGTCCCCCTGTGGGAATCGAACCCACAACCCTGGCGTTGCAAACGCCATGCTCTACCAACTGAGCTACATCCCTGCCGGCCATTCCCTCCCCTACCCTGGACGACGCTGGGCCAATTGTGCGCCGCCCCATGGGTCTCCCGGTCACGGCCGGCTACGACAGAGCCTGGATTCGAACCAGGATCTCTAGTGGCACAGCTAGCACAATGCAGTGCCTTAGACCACTGCGCCACTCTGACTAGATCAAGTGCTGCTGTCAACCTGGTGTTGTGCTCTTCAAGAGTCTGAGCCCATATTAGCACATCATCAATGGACACTGTGGTGCCTGACACACTCTCAGATATCTGTTGGACTGTCCTGTGAAAGACTTCTGGTGCTGAAGTGAGACCAAACGGGAGCCTTTTAAATGACTAGCTACCAAAAGGAGTATTGAAAGTACAAAGCCTTGTACTCTCCTTGTCTAGACTGATCTGCCAAAACCCCGAAGAGGCGTCTAGCTTTGAGAAGTATTTAGCCCCTGCTATGTCCCTGAATATCTCCCCTCTGGTAGGCAGCTGAAAGGGTTCCCTTTTTACATGCTTGTTTAGCTCTTTTGGATCCATACAGTCTGAGCGAGCCGTCTTCCTTCTCAACTATTACTAGTGAGTGGACCCATTCAGTAGGCTCTTCTACTTTGTCTAGGATATCTAAGGACTCTAGCCTCAGCAGCTCTGCTTTTAGCTAGTCTCTTGGTGATAATGGTACCTTTCTAGGTGCATGGATCACTGGTCTATTTTTCTGATCTAACTCCATTTTGTACTGCACCTTGAGTTTTCCTATTCCCTGAAAAACATCAGCATATGCATCCTCAACATTAGTCATTTCACCATATGAACCCATTTCACTAGACCCAGTAAGTTACATGACTTTATCCCAATGATGGGTGTTCTTTCTCCCTTTACTATGACAAACGGAACATTGTGAGATTCATCATCTACCTCCAGCACCAACCTGCATGTCCCTAAAGACCACTGGTTTTACCTGTAACCGTAACAATTCAGTCTCTGGAATGATGTTGACCTGTGCTCCAGTGTCAAGTTTGAACACAATATCAGTTCCATTAGTCTTGTAGGTAGCAGTCCTCGTCTAGTCCTGCAAGTGCGACTGTTCCCACAAAGAGGTCACCAAAAGACCCATCACTGTACTCGTTGTCACCACTGTTGTCCTGGTCCTCGTTGACACAGTGTACTGTATTTTGTTGTCTCAGCTGCCTGCATTTGAGTGAGAAGGGGTTCTTCATGCCACAGTTGTAACACTCTTTTATAAATGCTGGGCACTGGCAAGGTCTGTGCTGTCCACCTCAGTTGCTACAGGAGCGCTGGTTCCCTAAAGTGGGCTGCTGTCCTTTGAAGTTAGCCGTTTAGCTGTAGCTCTTCCTTCGCTAACGTACTCCACTTTGCATACGGTGTCACTAAGAACACCGCTGTCCATTGGCCGTATGCGACTCTGAGTCACCTCTCTAGCTTGACACATTTGTATCGCTCTTTCTAGTGTCAATTCATTCTCACCAAATAACTTCTCTCAGCCCCTTGTCTCTCACCCCCATGACAATTCTCTCATATCAGAAAGTCTGCAATTTGACTGAAATTACACCACTGACATTTCAGATTCAAGTCCATAATAATTTATTCTGGGAGTTCAAAAAGACAGAAATTTGACTTATACCAGTTCATAATCTGCTTGCTCTTCATCCATTAGCTGAAAGCTGTTGTAGACATCAATGGTGTCCTAGACTGTGAGAAACAGTGCGACCTTCTGTGCGTCGTCTTTTCCAGCCGCTCCTATCGCCGTCAGATAGAGGGTGAAACGCTGCTTGAACCGCTTCCATTGCTCTTCAACGTTGCCGTTCAGTTTCAGTTCTGTTGGAGGCTTTAGCTGCTCCATGTCGTTAGCCAGCTAGCACTGCAAAACGACTAGCTACATGCACTGCACGCTCCGTTAGCTCCGGCGTGGTTATTTTTACCTCAGTCTCGTTAGCCCAGTGGCTAGTTAGCTAACGTTAGTCAAGTTAGCTAGCTAGTTGACGTGAAGCCTCTTGGCGGCGTTCAGCATTTTCGACCAAAACTCGATGATGGATGAGTCAAAGGCGAGTTATTTCACTCCTGGTACCATGTTGTATCTTCTTGTCTAAGAAATACTAAAGAAAACAACTGTTCTTTAAAACATAAGTACTTCTTTATTCAAGTTAACCGGAGCCGTACAAGTATCGTGCATTAAGCTGAGATCTCCCACTCTTTGTTTGAATGTTAAATGACGAGACAGAGGCATTGATGCGAGTAACCAGTCTTGTTCAGTATATTGCAATACATCCGGGTATCTCAAGTACACCGGTAAAACACTGGAGTTGCAGTAATTAACCTTTTATAAAATAGGACAGGAACTGTCAATTCACTAACAAAACAAACCTAGTAGTAATTTCCAACATGAACAGTTTAGTATTTTTTTTATTTTTTCAGTTAACCACTTAACACATTTTGATACTCTCTTCACTTTTATCTCTGTCTGTCAACAATCCCTAATGGGAAACCTACAGATTAAGTATTTTTGGTGGCTGGGACAGACGCCCGCAGCGTGAAAAGACAGGGGACTTGTCTGCGTGGACTGCGGGCTCCCGCACAGGCGTGTCACCTGACTGTCTAAGGGGAGTATTGATGGGCGAGGGAGTGGCCGACCTGTGATCCCCTGGCACTTCGCCCAGTGCCTCAGGCCCCATGTGACTTGCTGGGTTTCCGTCTTTTGTCATGCGACCCCTATGACCATCAGAGTTCTGAGTAGATGCTGGCTCAGCAATCCGAAGGTCAACCCTGTTACGACGGTACAGTGATCCATTCACTTCGACCAAGTAGGAGCGTGGTGCCACTTTCTGTACACAGGATCCGAGTCTCCAGAGGCCCGTCCGGTCCCCTGGTAGTGGCTTCATTCGCACCGTTTCACCCACCCTGAGCTCAGGTAAGTCTTTTGCTGATTTGTCATAGATGAACTTGGAGACCTGTCTTCTGTGACGTAGCTTCACCAGCACGTCTGTCACCACACATGGCTCCAGGAGAGTGCTTGCTACTGGCAGAGCTGCTTTTAAACGCCGTGCCATGAGGCGCTGGGCCGGGCTGCTAATCATGCCTTCTGTCGGGGTATTGCGCCACTGCAGGATTGCTTTCCAGGCAATTTTCGGAACTCACTTCCGGAGAATTGGGGTCCATTATCTGAAATTACCCTATCTGGCTGGCCATAGCGGGAAAACTGAGCCTTGCAGCGTTTGATCATTGTCTCTGCTGAGAGGTCGGGGAGGAGGTCAATCTCCCAGAAGTCTGAGTAATGATCAACTACCAGCAGAAAGTCTTTGCCACTGTGCTGGAAGAGATCTAGACTTACTATCGGCCAGGGGGGCATTGTTGCTCAATGGCATATTCATTGCAGATTGTGCATTTACTGACATAGTCTTTGATTTCACTCTGCATTCCTGGCCAATACAGTGTGTCACGTGCTTGTCTGTAACAGGCCTCACCTCCAATGTGACTTGAGTGCACGCGCGCCAACATCTCAGGGCGCAGAGACCGGGGAATAACGACTCTCTGACCCTTGAATATTACTCCGTTTTGAACACTGAGCTCTTCTTTGACTGGCCAATATTCTCTGGTGGCTAAAGCAGTTTCTTCCTTGCAGTCGTGCCAGCCCATCAGAATCACAGACCTCAATGCCTGGAGTTGCTCGTCCCTGTCTGTGTGCTGTCTGATTTGTATAAGGCGCTGGTCCGTAACATTGAGGTAGTCAGCCTGGTTGATGTGTTCAACATCCACTTGCTCTGTTTGTAAGCTGCACACTGCGTGTTGTTCATGCATGGAGCGTGTGTGAGTGCCTGATGCAGTAGCCCTGCTGAGCGTGTCACTCACATACATCTCTGGCCCTGGCTTATACACCACCTTGAGGTTGTAGTTTTGTAGGGCCAGTAGCATGCTCTGCAGTCGTTTCGGGGCATTCAGGAGAGGCTTGCTGAATATAGCAATAAGGGGCTTGTGATCTGTCTCTGCGGTAATATTGTCACGCCCGTACAGGTAGTGGTGGAAGCGTTGACATGCAAACACAATGCTGAGGCACTCCTTCTCTGTCTGGGCATAGTTCTGCTCTGTTGGAGTGAGTGCCCTAGAGGCGAATGCCACAGGCTGGCCCTCTTGCATGAGGCAACAGCCCAGTCCATACTGGCTTGAGTCGCTCTGAATCGTGACAGGTTTTGACACATCGTAGTATCGCAGTACAGGTGTCTGGGTGACCAGTTGTTTTATTTCCCTCACCGCTGTGTCATGTTTTGGGAGCCAATGCCAGATGGTGTCCTTGTCCATGAGCCTCCTTAGTGGTTCACACACTTCAGAGAGCCGCGGTAGGAACTTGGCCAGGTAGGTGACGAATCCGACGAAGTGCTGCACTGCCTTCACGTCAGATGGGTGGGGCATATCCAAGACAGCCTTCACTTTTTCTGGATCCGCCTTCAATCCGGTGGAGGACAAGATGTGCCCATGAAAGCGAACCTCTGGCACTTTAAACTGAAGCTTTTTTATGCTTAGCCTTAGCTTGACCTGTCTGCATCTGACCATCAGGGCCAGCAGCTTGGCGTCATGGTCACATTCTGCCTCCTCATCACTGTCCCCACAGCCCACTACGAGGATGTCATCTGCTATGGGTTCCACGCCACTGAGTCCCATCAACAGCTCGTGCTGTTTCCGCTGATACACCTCTGGAGCCACGGAGACACCAAACGGGAGCTTCAACCACCTCTTCCTGCCCCAGGGTGTCCAAAAGGTGGTCATGTAGCTGCTGGGCTCGTCAAGCTTGCACTGCAGGAAGGCATCTCTGGCGTCCACGAGCGTGAAGACTCTGGCCTTTGGGAGCTTGTAAAGAACATCCTTCAACGTGGGCATAATGTAATGTGAACGTCTCAGAGCCCGGTTGAGGTGTTTAGGATCAATGCATATCCGTAGCTTGTCTGGTTTCTTGACGATAACCATATTACTTATCCAGTCTGTAGGCTCGGTGACGGATATGATGTGGCCATCTGCTTCGTATTTGTCAAGCTGAGCCTTCGTAGCTGCTTTCATGGCCACTGGTACATTGCGGGGTGCACACTGGACAGGCTGGATTGCTGCGTCCAACTCAAAGTGGACATCGCCGGGAACTGACTCGACCGGTGCGTTGAAGACATCATGGTACTTGCTTAAGAGTGTCTCCTTGCTCAGGGGCCCAGCCTGGACTTTGTCTATAATGTTAAGATCAGCTGGGATGGTGAAGTTAATAAGCCCAAGGCGCTCGCATGTAGAACCTGATAGTAATGGCTGTTGACTAGCCTCAACTATTTCAAACTCAAGAGTGTGTTTCTGGCCACGTAAAACACACTCTGTCACAAACAGGCCTAAAGAGGTCATGAACTGGCCTGAATACAGTTTCAGCTTGGTGCTACTCTGTGTGAGTTTGTCTCTGGGCGCGAGCCTCCTTTTATCTTTAAGGCTCATAACGTTACATGTGGCCCCTGAATCTAGCTGGCATTGCTGTGGTTTATTATTAAGTAGCAGAGTGACAAACCATTTTTTTCCTTTTGCCCTTACTGCCCCTATGCACTCGCTAGCATATACATCCTCTGTGCTGTTGTTCCCTTCATCTGTGTTTATTTCAGTGGAGTGCACTTTACCCTCCTTTTCTTGCTTTTCATGCAGGCCCTTGCGAAGTGATTAGCTGTACCACAGGATTTGCATCTTTTTCCATAGGCTGGGCAGTGTTCTTTTCCTCGTCCATGAGAAATGCCACAATATCGGCATGCATTGGGGTTGTCTACTGCAGAGTTGGCTGTAGTATTAGCATTAGCTGTGGCAAAAGGGAATTTATTTACTGGCTGCCTGAATGTACCATTGACATTGTCCATATGTTGCCTTTCTGTCCGGGGGTTTCTTCGGATGGGGCCACAGTGTCTCCGGACCGCTCCTGTCTCAGCCTCCAGTATTTATGCTGCAGTAGTTTATGTGTCGGGGGGCTGGGGTCAGTTGGTTATACCTGGAGTACTTCTCCTGTCTTATCCAGTGTCCTGTGTGAATTTAAGTATGCTCTCTCTAATTCTCTCGTTCTCTCTTTCTCTCTGAGAACCTGAGCCCTAGGACCATACGTCAGGACTACCGGGCATGCTGACACCTTGCTGTCCCCAGTCCGCCTGGCCTTGCTGCTATTCCAGTTTCAACTGTTCTGCCTGCGGTTACGAAACCCCTACCTGTCCCAGACCTGCTGTTTTCAACTCTTAATGATCGGCTATGAAAAGCCAACTGAGAGACCTGAGCCCTAGGACCATACGTCAGGACTACCGGCCGTGGTGACTCCTTGCTGTCCCCAGTCCGCCTGGCCTTGCTGCTATTCCAGTTTCAACTGTTCTGCCTGCGGTTATGGAACCCCTACCTGTCCCAGACCTGCTGTTTTCAACTCTTAATGATCGGCTATGAAAAGCCAACTGAGATTTATTCCTGATTATTATTTGACCATGCTTGTCACTTATGAACATTTTTGAACATCTTGGCATGGTTCTGTTATAATCTCCACCCGGCACAGCCAGAAGAGGACTGGCCACCCCTCATAGCCTGGTTCCTCTCTAGGTTTCTTCCTAGGTTTTGGCCTTTCTAGGGAGTTTTTCCTAGCCACCGTGCTTCTACACCTGCATTACTAGCTGTTTGGGGTTTTAGGCTGGGTTTCTGTACAGCACTTCGAGATATTAGCTGATGTACGAAGGGCTATATAAAATAAAATTGATTGATTGATTGATTTCTAGCTCCATGGACCGTATCCGTATATCAGTAAGCTCTGCTGCATGGCATGTCTCCAGATGCCAAGACCAGTGTCAGGTCACGTTCTCTCAGCAAACGTCTGCGGGTGCTGTAGTGTATTGGATTATGTCTGTGTTAAATGTTTTTCATGAAGAAATGGAATGTTGTTGCATTTAGTGCAAGAAGGGGGGATGTTTTATGATGTTATTCGAAATGTTACGTTTGGAGGGTGACGCCCGAGGGGAGACTGGTGATTGGTCAGAAGAGGGAGTCACCCCTCTTTTTGCATTGTTTATAAATAGGGGTTAAACGATGAGACGTCAGAGCGGTTATTATAATTCGAGGCAACTGCTCTCCAGACAAACGCGTGTCTGTAATTTATGCTGTAACCTCGTGGTATGAATAAAAACTTCTGACACGATGCAGCATAAAACGGACTCTTTTGTTGACAGCAATAATTGCCACCATTCATCATATACGACATAATGGCGCCCAACGTGGGGCTGGGTTTGCGTCTCTTCCTTGTTTCAGTCAATCGCCGGGCTAACTCTCTCTGAGGCATGGCCGAAAAAAGGGTGAGTGTTCTTACCGCTTCGGAGTTTGTTAGATTGGATATGACTTGTGTACACTGGAGAGATGTTCCATTGCGATCTGGCCTCGGTGGCGTTGTTGCTGGTCGACTGGAGTCTGCTAAAATGTTATTTCATTGGTAACGATAGACAATGATAATTTAGAGTGATAAGGTTATATATCATTGGTAACTATGGGCAATGATATGTTTAGATTTCATTGGTAACGGGTGGCAATGACAAATTTAGAGCAAAAGGAACGGTAGAAGTTTATATTTCATTGGTAACTATAGACAATGATGGGGTTATATTTCATTGGTAACTATAGACAATGATGGGGTTATATTTCATTGGTAACTATATACAATGATGGGGTTATATTTCATTGGTAACTATAGACAATGATGGGGTTATATTTCATTGGTAACTATAGACAATGATGGGGTTATATTTCATTGGTAACTATAGACAATGATGGGGTTATATTTCATTGGTAACGATAGACAATGATGGGGTTATATTTCATTGGTAACGGTGTGACAATGATACGTTTATATTTCATTGGTAACGATGTGCAGTGATACATTTATGTTTTAAGGGAAGCGCAGGTTACGTTGGGCGGGGTAGACCGCAGTTAGCTAGTGGCTAAGGCTAAATGCTAATTGTGTTGTGTGCTACATGCTAACGTATCCTTAGAGATTCCATTGCGATGGATTTAAGTCTCTTAAACTTGTCTCTGTGTGTAAGTCAGGTTATATGTTTTGTGAGCGCTGTTAAATGTTGGTTGACTATAAGGGGGAAATGGGAATTACAGCTGAACTGGTATTCTGTCTGTTTGGGGAGAGAGAGTAGAGAATCTTCCTTCCACGGTGAATAAGTATTTTTGAATGGAGGGGTGCATGCGTTTAATTTTGCGACACTACACTACAGAAAGGGGGAGTTTATGGCACGAGATTAGGACACGTTTTGGTTTACGGCACTAAACTACAACACGAGGGTATTGTAAAACAACAAAACAAAATGGTGGGTACAGGTCATAGGTCCCATTTGGCGTTACCCTGCAAGGGAAAATAGACAGACAGAGGAGAAATTTTAACACGATGATGCTAGTTTAAATTGCGATTGGTTAAAGATGAAACTTGTTTTGTAACCTATTGAATTTATAAATTAGATATATGGTAGCGGATTATAATAAATTGAATTAAATAATTAAATAACGGATTAAAATAAAATAATGTTTTTGAGCGATCTATTTAGTTCTGAGTTTAGTCTTAGAGTGAATAATGTAGAACGAATGAATATTGAATGGTTGGAAATACTCAGTGATGGCATTAACTATTAAAAGCTGTTTCTGTGTCTTTGTCCCTTGTCATGAGAGACAGGAGAGAGGGGGAGCGAGGAGATACAGGAAGTGATCACGTGACGCGGCAGAGGATCAAGTCAAAAAATAAGGTTTTGAGACTGTTACAAAATATGTGATGTTGTGACGATTTTACATAGGCTTGGCAAATGCTATTTCATTAAAAGTTGCATTTTGGAGGCTATGGGCAACACTTGGGTTAATTACAGATGTGTTGGGAATCCAGGACTGACATTGTTCGGTAAATTTAAGATAATTGGGTGCTTATAGACCAAGGGTTTATGGTAATTATAGAGCAAGGGGTTAGAGGCTTTGTTTTTGGGGGATGGCTTTGAAGTTGACTAACTTCATTTACTTGCATTTGATGGGTTGTGGTAAGATAGCCAACATTAATTGATATTGGTGACATAGGAATAGGAATTGGGTTTAATTATTCAGGATTGTTAATGGGTTTGTTAGGTTTATATTAATAATTTAAGGGGGGAAGCCTTAGGCTCTACAGTCTAAAATAAGCTAATTCATAATAAAGGAATATGAAAGAGTTGTTACAAGGGGGAGAAAGGACAGCAAGGCTAGAGGAAGGTGATTACACCGATTGATATAGGGGTAAAATAGTAATCCTTTAATTAAAGTAGGGTTAGAAAGTAGGGTTAGGAAAATTAATGGCAGATGTTAGTACACCTTTCTTACATACGGATTCAGCAGAAAGACACCCACCTTATTAGAAGGAAGCTTTCAGTGATCATTCAGCAGTGTGATTATGGCATCAGAGATGAAGACGAATACAAGCAGAAACGACGATAAAGATGAATCCAAAACTCCAGAAGGAAGAAAAACCGAGATGTCTGGGAAGTTAAAGAAGATGAGTGATGATGAAGATGAGTGATGATGAAGAGGTTATGCATGGGTGGATATGACTCTGTGATCAGAAGGAAGTTGGCAAGAGAGGAAAGAAGAAGGATACAAGAGCAAAGATGAAGAAAGCGATGAAGATTTGGAGATTAAAGGTGCTTTATGTTCAAGAGGATTTTATCCTACAATGACTAGCAAAGAAGAAATGGAGGTATAGACCGATGCTTATCATGCCTGGATAAAGCGAATAGTTTAGAAGAAGTAACACAGCTGAAGATACAGAAGAGGAGAAACTGCTGAGGAAAGGATCCCAAGAATTGAAGAAGAAGAACACATTGAGGCCACCAGTAAGAAGATGATGGAAGATGATATGTCGAGGACAGAATTTAGAAGAGAACTTTTTGAAGAATACTGATATGTCAACGACGAGAAGAACACGACGAAGAAAACTCAATCAAATACAACTTATAACTGGTGGTGGAGAAGAAGAAAAGAAGTGTTGGTTATGAAGAATCAGAGTGAATCAAATCAACAATCACTGTTACAGCTTCAACTGAACAATGTCAAGTGCAATTGTACCAGCCAAGGGGGGTACCAGGTTATCCATATCCACTGTCAGTTTCTGGACAGACACAGAATTGGAGAGGAAACAACAGAGGAAGATAAAGGAGCAAGTGAAGATCACCTGTTCTTCAGGTGAACCCTAAATATTCTAGAGTGCCTAGAATATCCGGAAGGGGGGTATCAGCTGAGAGCATCGATTAGAGAAGAAGAGAAAATAGCCAACAATTGAAGTAAAAACAACCGACCATTAGAAGTGATAGTGAATAGGGGAAAAACTTATCTGGGTTCAGCCTAAAGAGGTTAAACATTTCACTAATTAAACATCTAACTAATTAGGATAGGATAGGGATTTGAGGTAGTAAAACAGTTTAATTACTCTTAAGGAATCAATTGAGCTCTGCTATAGAAGTCAAATAGGAATTAGAATAGACATACTAATATTAGGACAATATATCAATGACATTGTGGGAAGAGATGCATGGTGTAAATTGAAGTGTTCAATCAGAGGCACACTAGACGACTGACTGTCTGGTAGAATATTTTAAGAAGTAGGGTTTTTGGGAATCATTTGCTTAAAAGATAATATCATAGGAAGGATGATAATGTATTAGATTGCCTGTTAGACAATCTGTCTGGGAAAATAAACTGAATAGAGTGACTGTTATTCTGGGTTACATCCTTACACCAAGAGATTTGAGGTTAGGCTAAAGGTGTTTAGTCATTTGCCAAGTCTGTGTAAAGGAGTCAGGAGCAGGTGGGGAATTCCCAATCACGTATTCTAAAATTGGTGGGGAAGGAATTTTGTCAATAAATCAGTGGAAAAAGGTTTTTTAAAGGTTAGGAGAAGATTAGATTAAAATAAGTTAGGAGAACTAGGGGTGAAGGAACTCTGAGACAGTAAGCTAAGTTTCAAAGTTAGTAGTAAGAGAGAGAACAATGGTGAATGACACTGTACAGTAGGAAGATCAAGGTCATTATAGGTGTATTTTGTGTAATCAAAAGGTTTAAAGTTTAGAGGTAGAACTGAAAGGGGGAAAAAGTGACACTAGTGGTGATGGATGGAAGTACAAGGAAAGAGTTCAGAGCTTAGGGGAAAACTAGGTTGATTATAAGGGTCCAGCACCAATTATAGGGGGAAAATACTGTTGTTAGGGTTAGGATAATGATAATAATAATAATATGCCATTTAGGATGATGACGTTCCTTTCACAGAGAGAGAGAGAGAGATAATTAGGGAGAATAAGTATTGTTATGAGGACCAGGAGTAGAAGGAGGTATAGTTTGGAATAGGGTTAGGAGTGACTGTTCACTTATTTTGCGTAATGTTACAGAGAAAGATCAGGGAGAATATATGTGTACTTATTTAGTGCAAGCATTAAAATTTGTTCCGGTTAAGAATGATTGGTTAAAGGGTTATGTAATTTGTAAAGTGACGCTTATAATGGAAGATTCGAAAGCTGTGGAACTTTCCACAGTCACATAGGGAGTTAAGGATAAGTTTATTACAGTAGTCACTCCAATAGGGAATAATCGAATATGATGTTGGTAGTTTCTCACTAGAGGGAATTAAGGGTTTTAATTCATCAACTAAATCAACAACGTTAATGGTAACTTTGGGAAGGGATTAATGATACGATGGTAATAGCAAATGTAGGAAGATGACAACAACTTTTCTGAAATTAGAGGTAGCAAGAGGGACTCAGGAGGTTATGGAAAATAGGAGAGCAGATAGAAACAATATAGATTAATCTGAAATGGAGAAGAGAGATTCATCATGGAAGCTGCAGGATGGGGTCTTTTGATTTTGATGACAGAGGGGGGGGGGGCATCTGATCAGTGCTGCTCGTTCCTCTGTTGTGGAAATTAGAGATAGATTAACTCATTCTGTAAGAATCAGTGAGGAATCTTGAGGGTTGATGTCTGTTGGGGATGCCAGCCCAAGACGTGTTAGACGGTCGCGCGGCCTCTATCGGGTATGAGTCAGTGTTATGCTTTGTCATAGCTGTGGTATCAGCAACAGTCATTGACAGATAAAATAATGTAGTTGTCAGAACAGTAGGGTTTAAGTGTTCTTGGGTAAATGGATTACCCTATGGGAATTGTTAGATGGAAAGTAAAGTCAGGTAACAGTGGAAACCTGAAGTATTCCGGTGAACCAGTGAGGATAAAAGTTGTTGTTGTTCTAATAAAATATATGAGGTAAGGGGTATGCTTATGGGAATATCAGAGTGTGATGAGTATAGGATAACCTTGGATAAGTATGACCTTAAGGGTAGTAATGACAAATAATAGGTTACTTTTTATATACCAGGTAGTAAGAAGAGCAGGACTTTGATGGTTAAAAGATTAGCTTTTGACTGACAATGTGACTATGGGAATTTTAGAGATATTTGGTGGGTTTGTGATGATAGAGTATAATCTTACCCTATGGAGGGATAGGATGTGGTTACATGTCAACGTTTAAGCTTACATATGAGGTTTTTACCATTAAAAGAGGAGTGGTACCAACACAGGTCAATCTGAAACTACTGTTGAAAATAGGGTGAAAAGAAACATTGCTAAATTTAGTAATCTTGAAGCCTACCATTGGAGAATAAGTCTGGGAGAGAAGTGGGGACTTGGACTTTTTCCATGATATGGTGCAAACATTTGGGAAGATCATATTGATAAATATTAGTTATAATTTGGGTCCGGATAGTTCAGATAATATCACTGGGGTTATATATATATACATTGGAAAATATCAGGGATGCATTTGGTTGCAAGATCAGTTAGGCCAGTAGGGGGCAGTGATGGGTTACATTTTAATCACAGCTTTGACAGCACTGTGTAATATGTTACTGACTTTTGAGAAAGTTATGAGATTGAGATAGGTTGGAGAAGTGGTGCCTGGAGGCAACACTCAGATGCCATTGTTGACTGTTCCGGATCTGGACGAAGAGGGACAAGTGGCCTACTGATGGATAAATATCATTTTGGATTATTTGATGATTTTTCAAATTGTTTTTCAATATTAGTATGATTTTTAGTATGATTTATGAATCAAAGGGGGGAATGGATAATGTGATTCATGCATCATTTATGTATCATTTTTTAAATTCTTAGGTGAAATTGAGGTTTAATTTGAAAGTGGTTGTTTTGCAAAGGATACTGTTTGGTCGTTTCTTTTCTTTTCATTCCAGAAGCATTTGGGGGAACATGTGACTCAAAGACAATATGAAGGGACAATATGACTGGAGGAGATGAAACAAGGAGGGTGTGGCTGATTCCATCATCAACAAGTCCATTGGAAGAGGGGACTACGGAGGAGATGAAGTGTAGTGGACTACATTCCAGTGTCAGCAATGAAATATAGACATATTTGATGTGTAATACATAATTGTGTCATATTCTTAGGTATTGATTTTAGTAGAATGATGTTTGATGTTATTGAATGCAGATGAGGATCTTAGATGCTTTTGTTTATTTCGGTGGGGTTTAGGGAAAGGACGTTTAGGCAGGGAGAGATTCCCTTTCAGGTCCAATGGGTTGACCAGCCTGAGAGTGGATGTTTCTGGATAGGATTTTGTTTGCAGGGGAAACATGTGTATTTAATGGCATCATAGTTTCAAATGTATTTACATGGTTTATGAGTTTATCTGGAGTACTGCGGTGGTTGCCTGGGGCAGAGGGACCGTGAGAGAATTTTACTGTCTTGATTGATGGATGGATGGATTTGGAACAAAGGTTGCCGGACAGTTTTTTCGCTCTCACACTCCATAAAGATTTATTCATAATTCATAGTAATGTGTTCACACTTCATAAACAGTTATTCATATGTCATAGAAAGGTATTTACATTCTAGAGGAGAATGTTTTTGGGTTTAAGGTTAAGGATACTCAATAAGATAAATTGTTACTGGTCAAAATCCTATTCTGTTGGTTTCGAGACTTAGTTTAGTCTCGAAGGGGGGAAATGTAGTGTATTGGATTATGTCTGTGTTAAATGTTTTTCATGAAGAAATGGAATGTTGTTGCATTTAGTGCAAGAAGGGGGGATGTTTTATGATGTTATTCGAAATGTTACGTTTGGAGGGTGACGCCCGAGGGGAGACTGGTGATTGGTCAGAAGAGGGAGTCACCCCTCTTTTTGCATTGTTTATAAATAGGGGTTAAACGATGAGACGTCAGAGCGGTTATTATAATTCGAGGCAACTGCTCTCCAGACAAACGCGTGTCTGTAATTTATGCTGTAACCTCGTGGTATGAATAAAAACTTCTGACACGATGCAGCATAAAACGGACTCTTTTGTTGACAGCAATAATTGCCACCATTCATCATATACGACAGTGCCCTCATCAGTTATGCCAAGCACTATCTTATCTCTGATCAGTTCATCTCTTAAAGCACCATAGTCACATGTAGCTGCCTTTTCCCTTAGCCTAGTGACAAAGCTGTCAATGGACTCCCCGTCCTCCTGTTTGCAACAACCGAAAACATAACCCTCGTAGATAACGTTCTTTGCTGGCTTAAAGTAAAGTTGGAGAGCATCAAGAATAGCTGTAGCGTTACCTTGCTGAGCTGCTGTTCGGTTCAGGTTGTGTTTGTATATGTGTCGGCATTCAGCTCCCATTATAGTCCTCAAAGTGGCAGCCACTACCTCATCGTCCTTTTCCCGAAGTCCCGTGGCTAGTGCATAGTCCTCCCATTCACCTCTAAACGTATCCCAGTTTGTGCTCCAATCTCCGCTGAGCTTCATAACGGCGGGAGGGGGAATGTTCGCTGCCATGTCTAAACGGTGCTAACAACACGGAAGCTAACTAGCAAACTCAATCTAGCTAAGGACAATTCCGGCAAAGATTTACTCAACTAAGTTTTTTTTTTTTTTTGTAAACCAGAACAGGTGACTCTAATTTGCGGAAAGCATGGTTAGTTATCCGACTCTGACACCATGTTTGAATGTTCAATGACGAGGCAGAGGCATTGATGCGAGTAACCAGTCTTGTTCAGTATATTGCAATACATCCGGGTATCTCAAGTACACCGGTAAAACACTGGAGTTGCAGTAATTAACATTTACCAACAGATGGCATCATTGTGCCATCTCCCACCCATAACACTCTTCTGCGCCGGCTTCGTGTCCAATACAGTATGCCACAGAGGCAGGGTTGCCAGGTGAAGCTACATTTCTAACCCAATGACAACTCAAAACCCGTTCAAAAGCCTGAAAACTAGCCCCATTTCTTTTTTTCACAGCAAGAGAGGACTTGCCATAATTATACAATAAACCCTTTTTCCATAATGTTATCAAGCCAATTAAGAAGGAATATCATAGTAACTTGTAACGGCTTTAGAAGCAAAATTCGAGTTTCCTCAAAATAATAATTATTGCAAGCTATGACATAACATAATAAAGGAATTTGAATATGTGGCAAGAGAAAAGATAATTCGCCCTAATTAAAATCGCCAGATCATTTTCCATCAATGGATGTTGATTTAACTCGTTTAACTGCTATGATTAAGCAATAAGGCACAATGGGGTATGGGATATGGCCATATACCACAAACCCCGGGGTGCCTTATTACTATTATAAACTGGTTACCAATCACTGATTTAAATATTAATAATATGTATATGAACTAAATATGCTTGTCAACAACAGCCAGTGTTTATTTTTTAGAATTTGTTTTACCTATAGCCTAATCTGACTACTGTTACCATCAATCTAATGCGTTCTAATCGGCTTTGATCATTTCCAATTTAATGAACTAAAAATGTCCATTAATAATAGCATAATAACACAAGTCTACAACAAACTGTAGTAATAGGCTACTTATTAAATAGGTTTTTCAGCTCCAGGTAGGCTACACAAGTGGCACTAATTGAGTGATATCGTCATTTCAACATATTTATTGTATCAAATGGTAGCCTATAATGGCATATACATTAATAGGCTACTTGATGGCCAACAGAGGCAAATGTATCATTCTCCTCATTTAATGTCCGTTTCATTGAGGATTTTCCCCCATAAAAAGAACCACGCGAAAGAGTTCCATAACTTCCATTTCAAAGTTCCACTCTGGCAGCCCCCGAGAACCAAGAACTGAGCATGCATAAAGCGATTCACTTGATAATGTTTTCTTTAAGCAGTCAACATTAGAATGCAGTTTAAACCACCTCAGAGTCGTTTTCCAGTGCTTTGTCTCCATTATTTCTTGACGTGCATCAGTTCTAGCGTATGAATATGTTTAATGGGAAAAGGGTTGGAAATAGGTGTCTCCATAATGAGAATCTAAATATCCTACCTACAACTGGTAAAAAGTTCTAACAACGTGCGTAATGCTCTCGTTCCTCTCGCTCACATGACTCAGCCAATAGCTGTTGTGCTCTCTCAATGCGCTCTCCTTCGGCCCTCCGCATCACTCACTGCCTGACAGTCAGCAGCAGGTCTCTCAACACGCTCTCCTTCGGCCCTCCGCATCACTCACTGCCTGACAGTCAGCAGCAGGTCTCTCAATGCACTCTCCTTCGGCCCTCCGCATCACTCACTGCCTGACAGTCAGCAGCAGGTCTCTCAACACGCTCTCCTTCGGCCCTCACTTGACCTAGATTGGGGTGAGAGTGGAGGATGAGCTGAGAGAGGAGAGGAGAAGGAGAGGAAAGAAGGAGAGGAGAGCTGAATGAGCGGTGTGGTACATACCCAGTGTATTCCTGGGTCATATTATTTTGGGAGTGGGACAGAGCTTAGACTGTGTTTTTACTCATGCTTTTTTATAAAATGGACTTCTGCTTTTTTTCATCACTGTATTTCTGTACATGTTGGTTTTTTCTTACGAGAAACAGCTTGACCTGGCATCCTTTGGGGTGTTAATATGTTGAGAGAAGTGGTATTGAAAAGTCTGACAGAATATATACCCTAACCTGCCATCTGTGGAAGAGGAGATATCTAGAGAGAAATGGTCAATGGTAACCCATTCGGCTGAGGTTTTCAGCCCTCTATCAAAATATTACAAGTCATATGAGCTTAAAAAGGGTTCATTAACATCCTTTGGGGTCTATGATGTTGATAAAAGTGGCATTAAAGAGTCTGACATGGAATATCCTGCCTAACCCTAACCTGTCATAAATGTATTTACTGCCACAATATCCTCCCTACCCCCAATTCAGTAGTGGTCTTCAGTGAGGTGCACAGCTGCATGTTTCTGTCCTCCATGACTGGGAAAGTCCCAGAAGACCCTACATCCATCTCATTAGATCAGAACAGTATGGATCATCAGTGATTCATATTTCTGGTTTACATCCCAAAATATATTGTGTTCATTGTTTTCACAGCCCTTTATGTGATGAGAACAAGGACAGGTGTCCAGTGACGACCCGTCATTCTGTTTTGAGACCCACATATTTAGCTAATGAAAAAATAAACATGTTTTTTGTTTTTTGGGGGGGGCTTGCCTGTTTTGCATGTTATTTTGGCAATAATATGTGTCACATAGCAGTTTGCAAACAATGTAAAAAAAAAAAATAATAATATGTAATTTAATTAATAAAGCTGCATACAAACATGGTCTCTTTTTTTGTTTTCTTGAGTAAGGCAGCTCCAAAATGCAGGTGTTTCAGCCTAGCTCAGTGCTTTCTGTGGTGGTGGGACAAGCCAGCAGAAAATACGGAGCGTTACACCGTGATTGGCTCAGTGTTCTGTCACTCATGGGGAGACTAGTCACCGCCAAGTCTAAGGGTAGAACTAGAAAATTCAAGCCCCTTGGGTGCTGCCATAGAGTTACATTAGAAATGCCCATCCAAGAAGGCTCAAGGTCATTGGCCACAGATAAAACTACATCAAATCACGTTATATCTACAGTAGCTTTGATTGGACTGATCATGTCAACATCATTCTTTCAAAATCTTAGCTAGCAGTCATCATCATGAATCAAGTCGACAATCTACTGGCAAATCCTTTTTAATCCTTGTCATATGAAGAGAAATAATTAAGAGAAATTATAGATAAAACCTATCGGTGCTCATCGGCCATTGGACATAAACATTACACAACAAGTTGGAAATCGCAAATTCAACAATGAGTGGTTTGGAAGGAATCAGTGGCTAACTGCAAGCATTGCTTCAGTGGTGGCTGTGTGGTCCCAAGTCTTAGATTAAGGGTCTCTTTTCCTAGTTTAAAATATATATATATATATATATATATATATATACAGTGGGGAGAACAAGTATTTGATACAGTGCCGATTTTGCAGGTTTTCCTACTTACAAAGCATGTAGAGGTCTGTAATTTTTATCATAAGTACACTTCAACTGTGAGAGACGGAATCTAAAACAAAAATCCAGAAAATCACATTATATGATTTTTAAGTAATTAATTTGCATTTTATTGCATGACATATGTATTTGATCACCTACCAACCAGTAAGAATTCCGGCTCTCACAGACCTGTTAGTTTTTCTTTAAGAAGCCCTCCTGTTCTCCACTCATTACCTGTATTAACTGCACCTGTTTGAACTCGTTACCTGTATAAAAGACACCTGTCCATACACTCAATCAAACAGACTCCAACCTCTTCACAATGGCCAAGACCAGAGAGCTGTGTAAGGACATCAGGGATAAAATTGTAGACCTGCACAAGGCTGGGATGGGCTACAGGACAATAGGCAAGCAGCTTGGTGAGAAGGCAACAACTGTTGGCGCAATTATTAGAAAATGGAAGAAGTTCAAGATGACGGTCAATCACCCTCGGTCTGGGGCTCCATGCAAGATCTCACCTTGTGGGGCATCAATTATCATGAGGAAGGTGAGGGATCAGCCCAGAACTACATGGCAGGACCTGGTCAATGACCTGAAGAGAGCTGGGACCACAGTCTCAAAGAAAACCATTAGTAACACACTACGCCGTCATGGATTAAAATCCTGCAGCGCACGCAAGGTCCCCCTGCTCAAGCCAGCGCATGTCCAGGCCCGTCTGAAGTTTGCCAATGACCATCCGGATGATCCAGAGGAGGAATGGGAGAAGGTCATGTGGTCTGATGAGACAATAATAGAGCTTTTTGGTCTAAACTCCACTCGCCATGTTTGGAGGAAGAAGAAGGATGAGTACAACCCCAAGAACACCATCCCAACCGTGAATTATGGAGGTGGAAACATAATTCTTTGGGGATGCTTTTCTGCAAAGGGGACAGGACGACTGCACCGTATTGAGGGGAGGATGGATGGGGCCATGTATCGCGAGATCTTGGCCAACAACCTCCTTCCCTCAGTAAGAGCATTGAAGTTGGGTCGTGGCTGGGTCTTCCAGCATGACAACGACCCGAAACACACAGCCAGGGCAACTAAGGATTGGCTCCGTAAGAAGCATCTCAAGGTCCTGGAATGGCCTAGCCAGTCTCCAGACCTGAACCCAATAGAACATCTTTGGAGGGAGCTGAAAGTCCGTATTGCCCAGCAACAGCCCCGAAACCTGAAGGATTTGGAGAAGGTCTGTATGGAGGAGTGGGCCAAAATCCTTGCTGCAGTGTGTACAAACCTGGTCAAGACCTACAGGAAACATATGATCTCTGTATTTGCAAACAAAGGTTTCTGTACCAAATATTAAGTTCTGCTTTTCTGATGTATCAAATACTTATGTCATGCAATAAAATGCAAATGAATTACTTAAAAATCATACAATGTGATTTTCTGGATTTTTGTTTTAGATTCCGTCTCTCACAGTTGAAATGTACCTATGATAAAAATGACAGACCTCTACATGCTTTGTAAGTAGGAAAACCTGCAAAATCGGCAGTGTATCAAATACTTGTTCTCCCCACTGTATATATAATAATAATAATAATAATATGCCATTTAGCAGACGCTTTTTTCCAAAGCGACTTACAGTCATGCTTGCATAAATTTTTGTGTATGGGTGGTCCCGGGGATCGAACCCACTACCTTGGTGTTACAAGCGCCGTGCTCTACCAGCTGAGCTACAGACGTGACAGCATTTCAATGCTGTTGGCGGTTAATCTGCTTCTGTTTTGTGGGTGGCACTGTTTGCTGTTTTCGATGGATGGGTCCTGGCCACTCGGGGCCTTAGGGATCCGGAGGGACGTGGGTGGGATGCCGATCACTGGGATGATGGCTCAACTTGGGATGGGGAGGGGCTTTAGCGGGGGAATTAGTGGAGAACAATTGAAGGGTTACTCCGTAGCAATGCAAATATCACGGTACAGCTATATGGACACTCAATCATTATGGTATTTTTTATTGGTAAATGTACAAACATATATAATGATAAATAGACTTGAAACTTGTATCTCATTATGGTGTGTGGTGAAATAAGTATAGCCAGTTATAATTGTAATGGCTTAGCTGATAATAACAAAAGAAGAACAATATTTACATGGCTCAAAGAGAAGGAATATAATATCTATTGTATACAGGAAACTCATTCAACAATTTGAGATGAAGTTTTGTGGAAAAAATAATGGGGGGGGGGGTGGGGGGGGATATACTTCTCCCATGGGCAAAGAAATTCAAAAGGGGTGATGATATTAATGAATAGTAATTTCGATCCGAATGTGCAAATTGTCCAAATAGATACGCAAGGTAGATGGATTATTTTAAATATGTTATTGGACCATAAACAGATATGGCTCATTAACCTTTACGGACCAAATAATGATGATCCACAATTCTTTGACAATATATATAATAAATTATCAACCCTGCAAGCAATTCAAGACAATATTATTATGGTGGGTGATTATAATACTGTTTTAAATAGCTCAATGGACCGTAAAGGAAATCACACCACAAACAATCACCCACATGCTCTTAAGGAAATCGTGAACGTCATGGATACATTAGAACTAGTAGATATATGGAGGCTTAAATATCCTGATCTAGTGAGATATACATGGCGGAGACTCAATCAAGCTAGTCGTCTTGACTTCTTTCTTATGTCATTCTCGTTGGCACCAAAAGTAAAAAAAGTGTTGATAGGGGACAGAATGCGGTCGGACCATCATATAATAGGCATATACATTACTCTTAATGAATTTCCACGTGGGCGAGGATATTGGAAATTTAATCAAAGCCTATTGGATGATAATTTATTTATAATTAGAACAAAGGAATTTATAACTGATTTTTTCCAACATAACATAGGTACAGCGAATCCCCTTATTGTATGGGACACCTTTAAATGTGGCTTTAGAGGCCATGCAATTCAGTACTAATCTCAAAAACAAAAGCAATTTAGGTCAAAAGAGTTTATACTAACAAAGGAAATAGAAAGTCTAACAGAACAGATAGATGGCAATAAAAACTGTAACATAGAGGCTCAGAATAAATTAGAGGAAAAACAAAAATAAATGGAGAAACTTATTCAAGAAAGATCAAGTGTAATATATTATAAAAATAAAGCAAACTGGATGGAATATGGGGAAAAATGCACAAAATTATATTTTAATCTTCAACATAGGAATGCTACCAAAAATAACTTAATGAAACTGGTTACAATTGACGGAGTCACCCATAATTCACCAAATGTTATTTTGAAGGAAGAAACAAAGTACTTTAAGCATATGTTTTCTTTTCAGTCGCCTCCATCTCCTCTAACTGAAGCTAATTGTAGATTTTTTTTTCTTCTATTGATAATGTCAAATTAACAGCCACACAGAAAGACTCATGTGAAGGTGAAATTACAGAGGAGGAACTTCTGGATGCAATTAAAGACTTTAAGTCTGGGAAAACTCCAGGGTTGGATGGCATACCAGTCGAGGTATACCAAACCTTTTTTGATATACTAAGAGGACCGTTATTACCATGTTTTAACCACTCCTATGTAAATGGTAGATTATCTGACACTCAAGAAGAAGGTCTGATCTCATGATTAATGAAACAGGATACAAGTGGAAAATATAAAGAACCAGTCCATTTACAAAATTGGAGGCCCCTTACACTTCAGTGTTGTGATGCAAAAATTCTAGCAAGATGTATAGCACATAGAATTAAAAAGGTATTGTCGGATATTATTCATTCTAATCAGACAGGTTTTTTACATGGAAGATACATTGGAGATAATATACTGTAAGGCAAGTATTGGAAACAATAGAACACTATGGAAAATATGGGAAACCAGGCCTGCTATTCATAGCAGACTTGAAAAGGCATTTGATAAAGTTCGACTGGGGTTTATATATATATGCCTGGAGCATTTCAATTTTGGAGAATCTCTTAAAAAATGGGTCAAAATCATGTATAGTAACCCTAGGTGTAAAATATTAAATAATGGCTATTTCTCAGAAAGTTTTAAACTGTCAAGAGGAGTGAAACAAGGTTGTCCACTATCGGCATATCTATTTATTGTGGCCATCGAGATGTTAGCTATTAAAATCAGATCCAATAATAATATCAGAGGATTAGAAATCCAGGGCTTAAAAACAAAGGTCTCATTGTACGCTGATGATTCATGTTCTTTTAAATCCACAACTAGAATCCCTCCACAGCCTCATAGAGGATCTAGATACATTTTCTAACCTCTCTGGATTACAACCAAATTATGACAAATGTACTATATTACGTATCGGATCACAAAAAAATAAAAATTGTACATTACCATGTAGTTTACCAATAAAATGGTCTGATGGTGATGTGGATATACTCGGAATACATATCCCAAAGGAAATAAATGATCTCACTTCAATACATTTTAATAGAAAGTTAGCAAAAATAGATAAGATCTTACTACCATGGAAAGGAAAATACCTGTCAATTTGTGGAAAAATCACCCTGAATAACTCTTTAGTATTATCCCAGTTTACCTATTTGCTTATGGTCTTGCCTACGCCTAGCGAACAGTTTTTTAAATTATATGAGAAATAAATATTCAATTTTATTTGGAACGGCAAGCCAGACAAAATTAAAAGGGCATATTTATATAATGAATATGAATTCGGAGGACAGAAATGATTAAATATTAAAGCATTAGACCTATCACTAAAAGCTTCAGTCATACAAAAGTTATACTTTAATCCTAATTGGTTCTCAAGTAAATTAGTAAGATTGTCTCACCCAATGTTCAAGAAAGGCCTTTTTCCCTTTATTCAGATTACAACAACTCATTTGCAGTTATTTGAAAAGGAAATAATCTCCCAAAGTTCACAGTGAAGAGCTTGATGCTCCTTTCCAATAAATATCGAGGGTCTTTTTGTCCATAATAATGTCATCATGTAGGTAGCCTGTCCAGAGTGGGCACGTTCGCTATATAATGCCCCCAAAACATCTGACAAAACCATCGGTAGAGTTGAAAATGTGATGGAAACCCATTTAACAGAACGTTTTTAACCGCTACATGGGAATTTAACTGCAAAATATATTAGTATTTTCTAAAATATATATTTGTATGTGCATTACATCATCACGCACAGCCATTTATCTTCAACACGTCAATTTGATGGAAACATCTCTGCTGGTAAAATGACCATGTTTTTATGAAGATTTTACAATATTCACATGAAAATCTGTCGCCAGTCGAATGGAAACAGATTTTCATGCGAATATTCAAAAATCTGCATAAAACCAAAATCCCAATAGAATTGAATGGTAAATTACATATCGAGTCATTTTGGAGTCACTTGTATTGTAAATAAGAACATAATATGTTTAAGTGACTCCAAAATGACACCATACATTATTTACCATTCAATTCTATTGCGACCAAGCTTTAACTTCCTGACTGATGTCTTGAGATGTTGCTTCAATACATCCACATAATTTTCCTTCCTCATGATGCCAATTATTTTGTGAAGCGCACGAGTCCCTCCTGCAGCAAAGCACCCCCACAGCATGATGCTGCCACCCCCGTGCTTCACGGTTGGGATGGTGTTCTTCGGCTTGCAAGCGACCCCCTTTTTCCTCCAAACATAACGATGGTCATTATGGCCAAACAGTTCTATTTTTGTTTCATCAGACCAGAGGAAATTTCTCCAAAATGTATGATCTTTATCTCCATGTGCAGTTGCAAACCGTAGTCTGGCTTTTTGGAGCAGTGACTTCTTCCTTGCTGAGCGGCCTTTCAGGTTATGTCGAGATAGGACTAATTTTACTGTGCATATAGATACTTTTGTACCTGTTTCCTCCAGCATCTTCACAAGGTCCTTTGCTGTTGTTCTGGGATTGATTTGCACTTTTCGCACCAAAGTACGTTCATCTCTCTCTCATCTCCTTCCTGAGCGGTGTGACGGCTGCGTGGTCCCATGGTGTTTATACTTGCGTACTATTTGTACAGATGAACGTGGTACATTCAGGCGTTTGGAAATTGCTCCCAATGATGAACCAGACTTGTGGAGGTCTACAATTGTTTTTCTGAGGTCTTGGCTGATTTCTTTTGATTTTCCCATGATGTCAAGCAAAGAGGCACTGAGTTTGAAGGTAGGCCTTGAAATACATCCACAGGTACACCTCCAATTGACTAAAATGATGTCAATTAGCCTATCAGAAGCTTCTAAAGCCATAACATCATTTTTTGGAATTTTCCAAGCTGTTTAAAGGCACAGTCAACTTAGTGTATGTAAACTTCTGACCCACTGGAATTGTGATTAAATGTAGTAATCTGTCTGTAAACAATTGTTGGAAAAATTACTTGTCTCATGCACAAAGTAGATGTCCTAAGCGACTTGCCAAAACTATAGTTTGTTAACAAGAAATTTGTGGAGTGGTTGAAAAACTAGTTTTAATGACTCCTAAGTGTATGTAAACTTCCGACTTTCGACTTCAACTGTAAATAAAGTATATTTATTTCTAAACAGTAAAACAGATAGGTATGAAAATACCCTCAAATAAAATGTGACATTCTGTACTGTCGCCTCATATAAAACATTTAATATCAATTCTAAAATGCTGGAGTATAGAGCCAAATTCAAAGTTTAATAAATAAAAAAACCAAGGGTGGGTCAAAATTATTCCCATAATGTAGAAGTTTCAGTAGATTAGGAACTGCTTCCTATAAAGCTATGTGGAGTATAATGTAGCTGGACATTGTAAAGTGTGCTTCCTATAAAGCTATGTGGAGTATAATGTAGCTGGACATTGTAAAGTCTGCTTCCTATAAAGCTATGTGGAGTATAATGTAGCTGGACATTGTAAAGTCATACATACAATTATATTACTTCTTATTGACATTCAACCTGGGAATGGAAATGTAAGAAATTAATGTACAAACATGTATAAAACAAATCCTGCAACAAAGGACCAGGTGTGAATGTTCTGGGGGGTCTAAGTCTACCCCTAACCAGTTTGAATACACTGTTTGATTTCACCCCCAGACCCCAAAACACACCCCATTCAAAACAGTTTTAACAGCCCCCCACCCGATGCAACTCAATATTAAGAAGGCATACAGTCAGTGTACAGACCAATGCACTACCCCCAGGATCACAACAAGCCCCTCACACATTGGACCACACACACACAATGTGAATGGAAATATATTATTATATTTTTATATATTACAATCACAAGAAAGGGTGTTGGTTATTTTAGTTTTCCAAGTAACATTTCTTGGACATGTCCTTACTTTAAAAATAAGCATGTTTGGTCTTGTTTGAATCAGCCCAATTCTCTGGTTATAAATAAAATAACCATGATTGGCAGAATGTTTAATTCACATCTCTGGCTATTAATAGATTGTGGAACTATGAAAAATAGGGAATAATGTTCCCAACACACCCACCTCACAGTTCCTACACAGACCCTGAGGCACCATGCAGGTCTGACACCAGAGGAGGCTGGTGGGAGGAGCTATAGGAGGACGGGCTCATTGTAATGGCTGGAATGGAATCAATGGAACGTATCAAACACAAACACATGAAACCACATGTTTGACTGAGTTCCATTTATTCCATTCCAGACATCACAATGAGCCTGTCCTGCTATAGCTCCTCCCACCAGACTCCACTGCCTGACAACCATTCTATTGTCTTGAGGACTTTACAACCATTTGGTCTGATCAAAGAGCAGGACACCCTTTCAAATATATACATCCTCTCAGCCTTGATGACTAAACTAATCAAAGACTAACACACACACACACACACCACAGTAATCTGATCATGGTGACTCCACAGTAATAACATTTATAACTCATAAGTCACCAGGTGTGATTTACCTTTTGACAGATGAAACCCTACATCAACTACTGATGACTCTTATGGGAGGAAGTGAGCATTTCACATATTGCAGTTTTTCTCAATTGCTAAAACACTAAACCCTATTGTCTGAACCAAATGCTCAGTTGCCTGAACCTACTGATTGAATCAATCACTCTTTTGGCAAAACCATAAGCACTTTTCACCTGTTTAGACATAACTTGCCAACACATTTTCATTGTGATGCACCCGTGCTGCATAATGGTGAGCACAGGTGACAAAAGTCAAACACAATTAGAGCACAGGTGTCACCACTTGAACACAACAACTCAAAATTGATCACACTTGTGGCTAATGATGTGAAGGAACATATACAGTAAGCCAGTTCAGAGAGCACTGGTTTGTGAGGCCCTACAATGGATAGAAATCTGAGAGGAAGAGTTCGTGTGAGAGGAGGTCAAGGTGGTCGAGGTGGTCAGCGAAGACAAAGAACAGTAATATCTGATGAAATCAGAGCTACTGTAATTGACCATGTTCTTGTCCATGGTATGAGCATGAGGGAGGCTGGACAAAGGGTACAACCAAACATCAGTAGATTCACTGTGTCCACCATAATCCGAAGATTTAGAGAAGAGAACAGGTAATTACCTTTTTTTGACATTACAGTACAGTATGTAAATGTTGACAGCAATTACTGTATGACATACTATATACTGTACCACAGTATACTGTAAGTAAATATATGTTTCAGTACATCACTGTACCAATGTACTGTAGTATTGTAATGGAGGGTTGGTCTAACTGTTTGTAGGCCTAGTATTCCATGTATATTTTTTGTAACTCCATGTTCTCTTTTTGTAGAATTTAAAGACTGCCACATGGGGGTGGGAGGACAGGTATGTTCTCCCCACACCAAGAGACCCTAATTGTTGATATGGTCCGTGAGAACAATGCCATTAAACTGAGCGAAATTCAGCAGAAGATCATTGAGGACCATTTAAATTTTGAGGGTATCAACAGTGTCAGCCTCTCTACTGTTGATCGTGTCCTCAAGCGCAACAGACTGCGCATGAAACAGCTATACAGAGTGCCCTTTGATCGCAACTCAGACAGAGTCAAAGAGCAAAGATTCCAGTATGTACAGGTTGGCATATATCCAGACACATTCAATGTTGATTACTCTAAGTAGTGATTTACTGTAGTGGCCTAAATCACTTTTTCCGTATCACTTACAAAACTATATCTATTTCTACAGAGGGTTTTTCAACTGGATGCAATGGAAAGACCCCATCAATACATCTACATGGATGTAGCTGGGTTTAATCTCACCAAAAGGAGAAGGAGAGGCCGTAATGTGATTGGCCATCGGGCCATTGTTGGTGTTCCTGGGCAGCGTGGTGGTAATGTCACATTATGTGCTGCCATCAGCAATCATGGGGTTGTCCACCATCATGCCAACCTGGGGCCCTACAACACTCACCAGCTCCTCATTTTCCTCAATCACATGCGAGATGCTTTGTTAGGGCAGCAGGATGAGCATCTATCTATGTTGTTGTTTGGGACAATGTGAGTTTTCACAGAGCCCTCCAGGTTAGAGAGTGGTACAATATGAACCAAGGTTTTATCAATCTTTGCCTTCCACCGTACTCCCCTTTCCTAAACCCCATTGAGGAATTCTTCTCCTCATGGCGGTGGAAGGTATATGAATGCCAACCTAAACTCCTGAGTGGCGCAGTGGTCTAAGGCACTGCATCGCAGTGCTAACTGTGCCACTAGAGATCCTGGTTCGAATCCAGGCTCTGTCGCCGCCGGCCGCGACCGGGAGACTCATGGGCGGCGCACAATTGGCCCAGCGTCGTCCAGGGTAGGGGAGGGAATGGCCGGCAGGGATGTAGCTCAGTTGATAGAGCATGGCGTTTGCAACGCCAGGGTTGTGGGTTCGATTCCCACGGGGGGCCAGTATAAAAAAATAAAAAATAAATATGTATTCACTAACTGTAAGTCGCTCTGGATAAGAGCGTCTGCTAAATGACTAAAATGTAAATGTAAATGTAAATCTCCTGCAAGCCATGGGACTTGCCTGTGGTGACATAGGTGTGGAGGCATGCCAAGCCTGGATACGGCATTCCAGGGTTTTTTTCCCCCGTTGCCTGGCCAGACAAAATGTGGCCTGTGATGTGGATGAAGTCCTGTGGCCTGACCCAGTACGGAGACATGATGCTGTGGCTGAGTAATGCACTTATTTGAATATTTTTGTACTTTATTTTTACATGGGCTTACTGTACACAAGTGGCAAACGCATAAGATTTCTGTTTGTTTTTACAAGTGCTACATGTAAATGCACAAGATTTGTTTTGTCTTTTTGTACAAGTGCTAAATGCACAGGTTTTTTTTGTTATGCAACATGCATTTAGCCTACAGTGAACAATAAACATTTATTTCTCCAGCTTCATGTCCTGAGCATTATGTTTTCTATTTTTCTACGTAGTGTTTAGTGACTGTTCAGTAGTGTTTTTTATTTTGATTGACTCGGGTTGACTCACGATTTGACAACATAGTTCAGTTTTGAGCACAGATTGAACTGTTTTGAGGTGAAAGTTTGGTTTTGCAAGAAGAGTCTGAGGTTTTGTGAATGTAGCTTGAAAATTGGGTTTTGTGTTCACAGTTAAGAGAAAAGGAGAGCAGCTTTCAAGAAATGTGTCTTAGCAATTGAGAAAAACTGTAAGATATAATACAAGGATACTTCCTTTGTGTGTTGCACTTAGTCAATTGAAAATGTGCTTAAAGTTTTGAAAAAACAGCCTTTTTGATGATCTGTTTTGTATTAACAGTTGTGAAATTTTACCACATACTTGTGAAAATAGTACAAAAGTGATTATAAAATCTATAATACATGGATACTTCCTTAAAATGTACTTATTTTGTGTTATGCAATTATGTTATTGAAACAGAATAAGTCTAGTGAGAATAAATAAGTCAAGTCCAACCATTACCTCTCTCATCTTTCACATCCCTCTATCATCACTCCATGGGTGTGTCCCAATAATCTCTCCTTCCTCCTGAAGTGTATCATTCCTTCACTACTCCACTCAAATGTAAAAGCACTGGATTGGTGTTGGCATGGGGTAGAGGGAGTTTACATATACCAGTCATTTCCTTTTACATACATGAAGGGAAGTGGACAAGTTCACACTTAGAAAGGAGATAATAGTTCCACACCTCATGTGTCCTGATAACTACAGGAATGGAACCATATTGAGGTTGGCTGCTTTCTATACGGTTTGATGGGAGAGAGAGAGAGAGAGAGAGAGAGAGAGAGAGAGACAGAGACACAGACAGAGACAGAGACAGAGACAGAGACAGAGACAGAGACAGAGAGAGAGAGAGAGAGAGAGAGAGAGAGAGAGAGAGAGAGAGAGAGAGAGAGAGACAGAGAGAGAGAGAGAGAGAGAGAGAGAGAGAGAGAGAGACAGAGAGAGAGAGAGAGAGAGAGGACATCAGGTAAAGTTCTGGAGATGAGGGAATATGTGTGCAGAAAGAAACCCTCCAGTATGGTTAACCCCAGTTAGGCCCAGTATGGACTATCAATACAAGTGACCATTTAGAATGTGACCCAGTTCAATGGGTCTTAACAGAACTGGGGGATGTCAGCCATGAAGTTGTCTAAACACAACTGGAATATAATTTGTTTGTGATTCATTGTTAATGGATTTTCCATTAGGAACACAGGGGGAAAACCTAACACAACAACACACATAACACACAACCAATAAAAACAAAGGGGGAGGAAACCACTAAAGTCATTACCATATTGTCATTTTCTAACGACAGGGAGAAAACATGTAAAATCTAGAAGACTACTTTAGATCTGGTCTGAAGAAGCGTAGTGCACTACGTAGGGAACAGGGAGAGATTTGGGACAGAGACAGTAACTCCTGTATGGAAATCTTCATTCTAATGACAGTGAGCAAATCTCCAATCTCCACCCTATTCCCTATGTAGTGCACTACTTTAGATCTGGTCAGAAGTAGCCTAGTGCACTACGTAGGGAACAGGGTGTCATTTGGGCCAGAGTCAGTAACTCCCCTGGGTATGAATTGTCTCTCTATCTTATCTGTCTTCTATATGATGTTCTCCTCTCCTCCTCTCTTCTCTCCTCTATTCACTCTATTCTATCATCCACACCACATGCCAGCTTCAACACAATCCATTTACAAGTTAAAGACACACCGTGGAATAAATAGCAAAGGAAAACTACTACTAGATGGATTTTTTATTTCCCATCACCATGAATCATATTTAATAACTGAACAGTAGCAGACCTAACTTCATCTGTTCCTGACTCCAGATAGTGGATTAAAAATACCATCAATCTCCAATGATATTAAAGTACAATTCTGAACATTACTGATATACTGAGTGGCAAGTCAAGATAGCTGATGTTTTTATTGTTTGGTTAATAGCACCACCTGCTGGACAGGTTTAATGTTGCTTGACTGAGCAGTATGGGAGAATAAAAGATGCCAAATTTAGGGTCGGTTTCCCGGACATCTCCATTGAACATGCTTTTTAGTCTAGGACTAGGCTTCATCTGTGTCCGGGACACCGGCCCATATAGTTCAATTAGCAAGTAAGTAACACTACCTGTTCCATGATACTGAGGAAAATGACATTGAGACAGAGAACCAATTGAGAAAACATTTCACTGGTTCTGAATGACAACCAACATACATTAACAGCATACATCATGATTAATGTGAATATATAAGATTAAAACATTGCACTTAAAAAAATATGAATGCATTGAATTGTAATTCATAACATCTTCTGAAGATCAAATCAATCAAATCATTGTACATAAAAACAGAGCAGAATGAATCATCACATCTGGGGACCATCACCACCAGCATAACTAGTATCTATGTGGACCCTACTACAGTTTAACCAGCTCAGCTATAGACTACACCAGCATGACTAGTATCTATGTGGACCCTACTACAGTTTAACCAGCTCAGCTATAGACTACACCAGCATGACTAGTATCTATGTGGACCCTACTACAGTTTAACCAGCTCAGCTGTAGACTACACCAGCATGACTAGTATCTATGTGGACCCTACTACAGTTTAACCAGCTCAGCTATAGACTACACCAGCATGACTAGTATCTATGTGGACCCTACTACAGTTTAACCAGCTCAGCTATAGACTACACCAGCATGACTAGTATCTATGTGGACCCTACTACAGTTTAACCAGCTCAGCTATAGAATACACCAGCATGACTAGTATCTATGTGGACCCTACTACAGTTTAACCAGCTCAGCTATAGACTACACCAGCATGACTAGTATCTATGTGGACCCTACTACAGTTTAACCAGCTCAGCTATAGACTACACCAGCATGACTAGTATCTATGTGGACCCTACTACAGTTTAACCAGCTCAGCTATAGACTACACCAGCATGACTAGTATCTATGTGGACCCTACTACAGTTTAACCAGCTCAGCTATAGACTACACCAGCATGACTAGTATCTATGTGGACCCTACTACAGTTTAACCAGCTCAGCTATAGATTACACCAGCATGACTAGTATCTATGTGGACTCTACTACAGTTTAACCAGCTCAGCAGTACCAGTGAAATAGAAAAGAAACCCAGGATAGAGGGGCTGAGTGAATGTGGTCTGGACTCTGTGGAGGAGGGTCATTGTGTCAGAGACACTGTAGAAGGACAGAGTACCTGCCCTGTGATCCAGGTACACTCCTACTCTGGAGGACTGAGGGCCTGATACTTTAGTCTCAACATTATTGTGTCTGAACCAATAACCACCACTATAGTACTGTAAACTCCAGGACTTGTCATTGTGTCCAAATACACCACCTGTCCCTGTTCTGCTGATGTCTTTATATGAGACTGCTGTAACAGCATTACCACTCCACTCCACCTCCCAGTAACAGCGTCCAGACAGACCCTCTCTACACAGAACCTGGCACCAGTTGGTGAATCTGTCTGGATGAACAGGATATGGTTGGATTTGGCCTGTACGTGTCACCTTTCTGTTCCCTTCAGACAGAGAGAGGAGTGTGCCTGCTGTGTTTGGGTCCAGTGTGAGCTGACAGGAATCTGGGAGAAGAGCAGAGCAGAGACCAATGAGGGGAGTTAGAACAATAAGTGAAGTCAGATACTGTATCTACCCTGTCTTTGATTAGAGCACAGCAGAGATCAAATCAGAGAAATATGAGGAGTCAGATAGATACCCAGTCTTTGATTAGCTCTACTATTGCTATATATTTCTAGAGGGATTGTTAGGAGTGTCAGTAAAAAGAGACTGTTAGTTACTTCAGAATAAAGAGACTCACATTGTAAGAACTGTTCTCTGGTCTTGGGCTCTGGAGGCAGTACAACATCCACTATATTCACTACAGACACACAAACACATTCACAGAGAGAGGGAATGTTATCATCATACCATATTCCACATGTATATGACTAGTAGGGAACTTTCAATGGTCTAAAGTTGATGTTCTTATTATTTTCAACACACCTGTAGTGGAGATCTTGGTCCATTCTCCTTTAAGGACGTCTTCTAGTTTCTCTCTCAGTTCAGACACAGTCTTACTCACATCTCCAAAGTACTGAAGAGGACGGACAACGATGCTGGGTAAGTCTGAAGATACACTGGTACCGGAGAGAGACTGATAACTCTGGGGGGAGAGAGAGAGAGAGAACAGAACCAAATGATTGAGAGTTTCACATTGAGTTTTAGTTTCATTTCACATGTATCAAGGCAGTTGAGTTACCTGGAGGAAATGGATGTGATCCTCTGTGTGTGAGAGCTGCTCCAGCTCAGTGCTTCTCTTCCTCAGCTCAGCTATCTCCTGCTCCAGTTGCTCCAGGAGTCCTTCAGCTTGACTCACTTGAGCCTTCTCTTGGGCTCTGATCAGCTCCTTCACCTCAGAGCGCCTTCTCTCAATGGAGCGGATCAGCTCGGTAAAGATCTTATCACTGTCCTCCACTGCTGCCTGTGCAGAGCGCTGTTAAGAGAGAGAGAGAGAGAGAGAGCCTTGTCTTACTTTAATGAGCCATCCTCATTACACTAACACCCCCACCCCTAAAAGCACATTGCGTGCCACCACAACCTCCACACAATCACATTATCCAGTACCCAACACCACAGTACAATACACCAACCAGCACCACATTCCAACCATCCATCCAACCCCTCCTCTCCAGCCGTACAGACAGCCCCCCTGAGCCCCCATACCTCCTGAAACATCTCCACACTGTTGATCATTTTGTACAACTCAAACTCAACCCTAAGGCGTCAACAGTAATGGCATTACCCTGGCAACACAGAAAAAACATGATGAACAGTCTGTCATTGCAGAAAACGGACACCCCTCCCCAACTCCCAGGTCAACCCGAGCCAACCAGCTATTGGTGTCCAGGGCTCCATGTAATACCCTCCACTGGACGACCCCTGACCTTTCCAGCACTGGGAGCTTATAGAGCCCCTCCAGCTATACCCTGCCATGCTCTCAGCCCCCACAACCCCCTGCCACTGATGCCCCTTCACTCCCACTAAGCTCAGAGTGTTAAAAGCCAGTAAGTCCTCCAGACTCTCCTGCCAGTCCCCAGTCTCTGCTGTCACTTGCAGTGGTGGAAACGGTGGTGGCCCCTCCTCAGGCTGCTCCAGCCCTCAGTACTGCAGCATAGAAATCAGAGACCCCTCTGCACCGCTTTGAGTCAGAACGATGGAACTGTCCCTGGTGAATGCCCCTCCCTATCCAGACTGGCCTACTGAGCCCTCCCCACACCTTGACCATACATGAAGCCCCAGCGTACAGCATTTGAACACAGGCCACAAAATTCTCCCCACAACCAAAACAACACATTGAACAGATATTCATGGTCCACCCTATCAAAGGCTTTCTCCTGATTATGAACAGATTGTCTGTGTTTGAGCGTCCTGGTACACAGTACATTTGGTCCTTGTGTACAATAGAGTCCAGGTGGGACTTCAGTCTGTTAACGAGGACCTTGGTAAAGACCTTATAGTCCAAACAGAGCAATGCCACAGGCCTCCAGTTCTTTATGTCGCTCAAATCCCTATTTTGGGCAGGAGAGTCAAAGCCTCCCGTCTACAGCTTAGCAGCAGCTCCCCCACCCCGACGCACTCACGCAACACACGTCCTGTCCAATAATTCCCCAGAACTTTTTATAAAAATCCACAGGCAGACTGTCTGAGAGACAGCAGCTGAGAGTTTGTGAAAGGCCAGGGAAATGTCTATTTGATTTATCTGTGACAGAGAGTTTGGAAAGGTCTGTGAGCAGAACCTGAGAAAACACAGGATAATAATAATAATAATAATAATAATAATAATAATAATAATAATATGCCATTTAGCAGACGCTTTTATCCAAAGCGACTTACAGTCATGTACATCAAATTTTACATATGGGTGGTCCCGGGGATCGAACCCACTACCCTGGCATTACAAGCGCCATGCTCTACCAATTGAGCTACAGAGGACCACAGAGTTCTGCCATCTATAAATCAGAGTACAACTCCACAGCCTCATCTCCTCACAACAGAAGTTACCCACCCATCAGGCTCCCTCATCTCCCCACAACAGAAGTTACCCACCCATCAGGCTCCCTCATCTCCCCCACAACAGAAGTTACCCACCCATCAGGCTCCCTCATCTCCCCACAACAGAAGTTACCCACCCATCAGGCTCCCTCATCTCCCCACAACAGAAGTTACTCACCCATCAGGCTCCCTCATCTCCCCACAACAGAAGTTACTCACCCATCAGGCTCCCTCATCTCCCCACAACAGAAGTTACCCACCCATCAGGCTCCCTCATCTCCCCACAACAGAAGTTACCCACCCATCAGGCTCCCTCATCTCCCCACAACAGAAGTTACCCACCCATTAGGCTCCCTCATCTCCCCACAACAGAAGTTACCCGCCCATCAGACAAACGTAAAACAAGGGATTTTCTTGGTTTCTCCAACCCCTCTGGTGAAACAGAGAACTGAGCCCTGTACTATAATATAATATAATGTGCCATTTTGCAGACACTTTTATCCAAAGCGACTTACAGTCATGCGTGCATATATATATATATATTTTTTGTTGTGTATGGGTGGTCCTGGGGATCGAACCCACTACCCTGGCGTTACAAGTGCCGTGCTCTACCAGCTGAGCTACAGAGGACCAGGTGCAGACACATTTATGAAAGCAAAGACAAGGTCATTATTTGGGCTCTAAACACTAACAACCTACCCTTACACACCTCTTTTGCCACCCCTGCACTAAGATTTCTGCCATGGCATTTAAATGTTTTTGGTTTACATATTCCCCCAGTCTTTGCCGCCGTTCATGTTAAGGAAGTCTAACCGTGAAATCTCCATAAGAGGTGGGAGGGAAATCACCACAATCAGAAACCAGTAGAGAAGCCCATAAAGCCGCCATGCCAGAAAAAACCATCCATTTAAGCAGATTCTGAAGACATGCCCTTAAGAACCCATGACCCATTTTCTCAGCCTATACCGCTTCCTGGGTGAGAGGACACTAAACCCGTCTGAAAACGAGACGCATTGTCCTCCGTCCCGCAGACTCACCTCCCCCCTCTTCCTCCTCCTCCATTGGCACGGTACCGTCCTCCTCCTCCCCAGTCTCTGCCCCCTGCACTTCCCCCCTGATCAGTGCCTCTTCCCCAATGACAGGCAATATTTCCTGGGATGAGCCCACCAAGCCTTCGCCCACCAGAGTCTCTGTTACTACAGAAACCTGCCTCAGCTCATGTAGCCCAGCTGCAACCCTCCCCACCACCGCTTTCTCCACGGCCTGCGCACCACCACTTGGCCATGCACTACTACCGTGTAGCTCAGTTGGTAGAGCATGGCGCTTGCAACGCCAGGGTTGTGGGTTCGTTTCACAGGAAAACTCCTGCCTGAGCTTTTTACTGTCCCTTTCCACACAGCTAACGCAAGAGGAAGGACTGAAAAAGCATTTAACACATTACTGTGAAGTAATATAATGATGATTCATGTTTATTATTACCTGTTTTTATGGTCATGTTTTGAAATTATACTTCATTACTATAATGATTATCAATACGCCTGAACATTAATTCAGTCACCTCTGGTCGACAAAAACGTATTTTCCTAGTACATTAATTCTAAAATTCATCAACCAGCATCCAGCACTCTGCCTTCTCATGCAAGCGAGGGGCATGTTGAGGTAAATATGCTAACCGCGACGGTTGCATTATGTAATTTATTGGTGGGCTGGAAGATGCAGTGTTTTTTCTTTTCTATTCAGAGGCTATTTACTCCCAATATGAGATAATTTTATATAGAAGGTTTTTATAATGCATGTTTACTAGGGTTGAGGTTAGCGCATCTGAGTAGGGATTATTTGGCCGGGGTTCAATACCTGTCCTACCTATCAATCATATTGCTGCTTGTAGCCTATAACTGATGATCCCCACACTAGAAACACCGAAAACTATCTGTGCTAGCAAACCCTGTGTTCCACCCCTCCCCTGTGTAACCTTGAAGTTTGTTAAGAAACAAACACTTGTCTACGAAAAGAGACATGTTTAACGGATTCCGCTTGGCACCCAGCCGAGAGCACACGGAAACCACTTGCAAATTTACCAAAACTAACCAACTACTTGGGGTCTGTTCGGAAGCAATAAACGGAGGCAGATTAGCCACCACAACTCTTATCGAAAGAGGCGACATCTGCACCAACACACCCCTCACAAAAATCCCACTCACAACAAGACAAACCTTTTTCATTAACACAACCACCGCCTTTCATTCTGGATGCAGAGTGCAGATGTTCTGCTCCAACCTGTTCGCCGACCATGAGCAAAACTTCCTCCACACCTTTCTCCGGAACGGACCCGAAGCGACAGCGTTTCTTCTCCACTCGGTTGAGGCCATCACGCCGCCCTAACAAACTACCCCTACTCCCCCCTCAACTCTAAACGATAAACAGTGGAAACTAATAAACAAACCCTCCACCATCAGAAAATAAATTCAGAAAATACGCAAGAACCAAAAGAAAAAAGAATAGTAGCCCTCCTCACGAACCACAAATCTCTCACACAACCAACTTCTTCTTCTATGATATAATGGCGGTCCACAAACCAACGTTAAAGGTGCATGCCGCCACCTACTGTGCTGGAGTGTGTGGTCAATCACGGTTTCCAACATTTCTAAATCCTCCTACCTAACTCAGTACTTCTGAGAAAATAAAGAAGAGCCCTACTAACTTCTAATAGACCCTCCCCCATCCCCAAAATCCCTTCCAACCCCCCCCAACCCCATCCAACCTCAATGACCCTACACATCTTTCCCTCTCTTCAACATACTTACAACAATATAACAACACATGCTCCACCGTTTCATCGACGTACCGTCCAGACACAAATCATTCCCATGCTTGCCAACCAGATGTAATGACGAGATCAATGTACAATGTTCTAAGCACAATCGAGTAAACACCACATCTTCCTTCCTAATCTGACTTTTGAATCTTGGTCCATCGACCTTTCTGTAAAACTGTCAACTATTCATATAAATGCCGGCCCTTGTGCTCAGAGTACCATCTCTTCTGCCACACATCTATCAAAATGGCTCTGATCTTACATTTGGCCTCACCTCTACCCAGTGGAACATTAATATCAATTATATCTCGTTTCAAAGCTCTTTTAGCTAACTGGTCTACAATTTCATTCCCTTCCACACCCGAATGTGCTGGGACCCAGCAGAATCTCACTACTAAACCCATTCTCTCAATTCTCCATAATAACATTAATACCTTCAGTTCAACTGAGTATACTGACAGTTCATCTGTTAGTCTTCTACATATCTGCACATAAAATTCAGGAACGTAAACGCCTGCTCCAGTGAGCCCACTATCTGGGTCCTTGGATCCATCTGTGAAATAAAAAAGCATAAAAACTTCTACCAATGTAATTGTCAACCAGTTTCACTATATCACTGTCTTCTGACCAATCTTTCCTTTTCTCTACCAAGGTTAGATCAACAACAGGGTCTCGGAGTAACCATGGAGGAACATCCCCTATCACCACAGAAGGGCCAACCTCCAACTCCCTCAAACCACTCTCATCAGCAAGCTTTCCAACTGTCCAACCAAAACCACTGCCTTGTCTACTAGTATATTCCCAACAGTCATCTAGAACAGTAGCAGTGGGATGCTCAACCTCACAGCCTTTCAACCTAACCCAATAAGATAATGACCATTTTTTACGCCGTACATACAAAGGCATCTCACCTGCCTCCACCAGTAAGGCACATACAGATGTTGATTTAAATGCACCAGTACATATCCTTAAAGCTATTTACTGGATTATGTCCAGCTTCTGAAGCCAAGTCTTTACCTCTGTTCCATAAACTGTACACAAGTAATCAATTGTCGTCCTTATCAGAGCTCTATAAATATCCATCAACAATTGTCTGTCAGCACCCTATTCATAACCAGAGACCCACACAACCAACTACCGCGAAAGTTAATGAATGAGAGAGACATGAACATCGTTACAATACTGTATATAGACATAATATAACGGTTCTTCTTCTTTGAAGTTTAACGGCGGTTGGCATCCAATATGTTGCATTACCGCCCCAACTGGACTATAATATAAATCTATTTTACTTTGTGATACAAAATGGGAAAAGGGGAAAGGAACATTTAATTAAAAACCTTCCAACTAACCCTACACTCATTAAATACACTCTACCCCATTCCACTACTTTGACCCTATCTCCTCCTGCACCATGCCAACGGCCTGGGAGGACGGGACACCACCACTCAACACACCCTGTAACTCTTCTGAAGTCTAATCTTGTATGCCCAAATACTTCTCTGCAGCTGCCATCACAATATCCATTTTCTGTGATTGACAATCCATTTCTGCGGTATAGTTGATAACCATTGCTATGAACTCTAAGAAGCTAACTTTCCTAAAGCATATATCACTCGTTGGCCTATCCCTCTGTGCTGGCACAGATCTACTACTCACAGGGATCCTCTCAGGATCTCTCACCCTTGACCCATCCTCCTCTACTTCCTTCACTGTCTCAGCATACGACACCTTCTGTACTACTCTGACTCTAGCCACCTCAACCTGCGTCTCTCGCACCGGACACTTCAGATCCCCAGCAACATGGGCATCCCTACAGTTGACACACACAACTTTATCCACCGAAACTACACAATCCTCTATCCCATGCCCTCCTGCACACTTCCCACATCTTGGATCTCCCTCCTACAAACTGCTGACCATAAACGTTGCACCTGAAACAAAGCAGTGGATTCGCCACAAAAGCTCTAACAGGATAACTGATATATCCTACCATGACTTTGTCGGGTAAAGACTCAAAACTCAAAAGGACTGACAGTGACTCCTCTGTTTCACCACGCTCACCACCGGGTCTGTGTTGCACCAAACGCCGGGAATCACAAACACCAGCAGTCTTCAACCTTAATTGCTCCACTTCTACACTTAACGCTACCCCAGAAATCACTCCTTTCAATGGTGCCCTGTTCCTAAGAGCAAAGCAAGAAACAGATCTTGACCCAAGTTGCGTGACACGGAGCGCCCACTCCCTCTGGTCAGAAGAAACACAAACAAATATCCCAAGTCCACTACAGGTTACCTTCACTGATTCAACTGCACCCAACTCTTTTCCCACCCACCCTGAAACCACAAATGGATCTACCAAAAGGTATGGATCCACTTTCTCCAACAATGTATCTCCTACTGCACCAGATTCTTCTTTATCATGTCCATTGATGCCAGGCTCTGGTTCCGAGCTCTTCACCACACCTTCTACCTCACTTAACTCTCCCTCATTCATTTCCATTTCACCTCCAGAACTCAGTCTGGCGAATGGCTCACTCTGTTTGCACTTGAGTTATAACATTTGATTTTGATTTTGATTTATTTTTATGTCTCTATTCCTTTTAAACTTTTTTGAGTGTAACGTTTACTGTTAATTTCTGATTTGTTTATTATTTATTTCACTTGCTTTGGTAATGTAACATATGTTTCCAATGCCAATAAAGCCCATTTAATTGAATCGAGAGAGAGAGCTCCCTGTTAATGTATAGCAGACATGAGTCGCTCATGGTTACTCATGGTTATGTGAAGAGGTAGAGCCGCTTGCGACTTTAAATCAGTCAGAACAATAGGGAATGTCCATTTGGTCAAGATGATGGTTTCTCACTCAGTAGACCCGGGTTCATAACCCGTCAGTTACATTAAGCAGTCTATTCTCTGAAAGGGGTCCAGACAGCCTGTTCCCAACAGTGGGATTGGATAGGGGCCTCTCTCTCTCTCTCTCTGACTGGAGTAGAGAAGTGAAATGGTGTGTCTCCTCTGGTCAACAATACTCACCTTGAGAGACTCCACAGCCTGTTGGAGCTCCTTCAGCTCCTTCTCTCTCTCCTGGAATCTCTGCTGGACCTTCTGCTGACTCATCCCCAGCTGCCTCTGTGGAGAATCACTCTTCAATGAGCTATCAAGCTTTATTTGTCCAGTAGATCAATAGTATAGTAATGGGACATAGGGCCCATAGAAGTTAGGGATTAATATGTTGAGGAAGTGTCTGTGTGAAACTATATTATTATATTGTTATGTGAATGATTATAGTTTTAACAGTGCACAAAACAGGGGAGCTGATTGGGTGTTTAACAAATTACAATGGTGTTTGACTTTAGAAAATGGTGATACATTTGGAGACTCTGGGTTAACACATCTATATAATCAAGGTTTGTGTTCATATTTGTTCTGCTGAGGATTGATTTCATTTGAATGATCTCATATTCAAACAGCCTTAGTTCCTACTGTAATTATTATTTGTTTATCAGACAGTCACCAACAAGTAGTTCTGGTCTTACCTGTTTCTCAGTCCTCCCTGCTGCAGCTGACACTGTTTCATGGCCTTTATGTTCATCCATCACACACTGATAACAGATACACCGTTGATCGGTACGACAGTAAACCTCCAGCAGTTTGTCATGATGAGAGCAGATCTTCTCCTGTAGTTGTGCGGTGGCTTTGACCAGCTTGTGCTTCTTCAAAGCAGGAAATTCATAGTGAGGTTGGAGGTGAGTCTCACAGTAAGAGGCCAGACACACCAGACAGGACATGAGGGCTTTCTGCTTTCTGGTCCCAGTGCAGAAATCACACGCCACATCTTCAGGTCCAGCATAGCACAGAGCAGGAGGGGGAGCAGCCTGGAGTCCTGTCTCCTTCAGTTTCTCCACCATCTCAGCCAAAATGGTATTTTTCCTCAGATTAGGCCTTGGAGTGAAGGTCTCTCTGCACTGAGGACAGCTATAGACCCCTTTCAGAACATCCTGATCCCAGCAGTCCTCAATACAGCGCCTACAGTAACTGTGTCCACAGGCAGTAGTGACCGGCTCCTTCAGTAGATGCAGACAGACAGAACAACAGAACTGGTCCTGGTCCAGCAGAACTCCCTGCTGAGCCATTTGGATGGTTGTTCACTCTCACACAGACAGACGACACAGAGACTCAGATCAGTTTCGTTTCCACAGAAGTGAGTTTTTGGGAGGGCGAGGACTTTCTGGTTCTGCCAGATAGGTGAGGTTAGAGGGAGGGAGGGAGGGAGGGATAGAGAGAGAACTGCGTTCAACGTGGAGAGGGAGACAAATATTTTAGTTTCTAGGTTAGGGCCCTTCATTTGGAATAAATCTAACAAATATGAGTTGTTAGAATATATAAAGGGTAACAGTTCCTATGAAGTACATATTATAATTATTATAATAAGCTTCATAATGCCTTATAATACACTTATGTGTTATAACACTGATTATAAGTGTCTATAATAATTAATAAGTGGTTGTAATGGGGGGTGGGGGGGGGGTTGACATTGATACAATATACTGTAGTTTAAATGAATACTGTATGTATTGACTGATCATTGAGAATGAGGTAATACTTTACATTACAGTGTGGGTATTACTGTCAGGGTTAGAGTTACTACATTCAGCAGTAACCCTAACCCTAGCCATATCTAGGACTAAAAAGAGAAGACGTTTTACAATCAGAGTTCTTTGTATCTCTTCTTAGTCAGACAGAAACCCCCCACATATTATAGGTGGACGGGGTTATGAACATATCCAATGAATTGTTTTCTGCAACCAGATGAAATGAAACTGCCTTTCAGCAGGAAAAGCTTCTCTAATAATCCTAACCATTGCTGGGTGTCTTCAGAGACTGAGGTATAGAGACACACTGTCAAGTCAAAACATCTGGCTGTGCTTTCATGTCAAAACATTTATTATTTTCTATTCATAAAATTATATTGTATGATATTCTTTGATAACATATTCTATCCATAGGCTCCACTCTGTATAGTGTTAATGATGACTGTTTGTTCTGTACATTGATTGAATGGTTAGGACTATCTCACTGTATTCACAGATTAAATCCCAAGAGACCAGGATACCTAAAGGAAGCCTTCAACACTGTATCCCTTCATCCAGTCATAGTAAACAACATCTGTCTGTCTGTCTGTATTTCTGTCTGTCTGTAAACACAGCCAACTTTTCTGCGGTGGTTGTTGTTGCTATCAGTGCTGCACAGCTATTTTCAGGTCTCTCCAGAGATGGTCGATCGGGTTCAACTCCAGGATCTGGCTGGACCACTCAAGGACATTCAGAGACTTGTCCCGAAGCCACTCCTGCGTCTTGGCTGTGTGCTTAGGGTTGTTGTCTTGTTGGAAGTTGAACCTTCGCCCCAGTCTGAGATTCTGAGCGCTCTGAAGCAGGTTTTCATCAAGGATCTCTCTGTACTTTGCTCTGTTCATTTTTCCCTCGATCCTGGCTATTCTCCCAGTCCGTGCCTCTGAAAAACATCCCCACAGCCTGATGCTGCCACCACCATGCTTCACCATAGGGATGGTGCCATGTTTTCTACAGACGTGACGCTTGGCATTCAGGCCAAAGAGTTCAATCTTGGTTTCATCAGACCAGAGAATCTTCTTTCTTATGGTCTGAGAATACTTTAGGATCCTTTTGGCAAACTCCAAGCGGGCTGTCATGTGTCTTTTACTGAGGAGTGGCTTCCGTCTGGCCACTCTACCATAAAGGCCTAATTGGTGGAGTGCTGCAGAGGTGGTTGTCCTTCTGGAAGTTTCTCCCATCTCCACAGAGGAACTCTGGAGCTCTGTCAGAGTTACCATCGGGTTCTTGGTCACTTCCCTGACCAAGGCCCTTCTCCCCCGATGCTCAGTTTGGCCAGGTGGCCAGCTCTAGGAAGAGTCTTGGTGGTTACAAACTTCTTCCATTTAAGAATGATGGAGGCCATTGTGATCTTGGGGACCTTCAATGTTGCAGAAATGTTTTGGGACCCTTCCCCAGATCTGTGCCTCAACACAATCCTGTCTCAGAGCTCTACGGACAATTCCTTCACCCTCATGGCTTGGTTTTTGCTCTGACATGCACTATCAACTGTGGGACCTTATATAGACAGCTGTGTGCCTTTACAAATCATGTCCAATCAATTGAATTTACCACAGGTGGACTCCAATCAAGTTGTAGAAACATCTCAAGGATGATCAATGGAAACATGATGCACCTGAGCTCAATTTTGAGTCTCATAGCAAAGGGTCTGGATAATTATGTAAATAAGGTATTTCTGTCTTGTATTTTCAATAAGTGTGTACAAATAAAAACTTGTTTTCGCTTTGTCATTATGTGGTATTGTGGGTAGAGTGATGAGGAAAATGTTTTATTTAATCAATTTTAGAATAAGGCTGTAACGTAATAAAATGTTGAAAAAGTCAAAGGGTCTGAATACTTTCCGAATGCACTGTATGGCAGCTAGAAATCAAAACTGGATGGTCTTCAGAGATAGATGGGAGGGGCTTCGGGTAGCTGAAGGCGGGGACTAAAAACATACAAAATATAACTAATGTAAAATGTAGTGTCTGGGAAATGTATGTAGTATGTACATTTATAAGCTGGAAGTGGAAGCCTAAGTATTGTTTGTCCATTAGTTTAGGAGGGGTGGTAGGGTTAGGGGAAAATAATAAAGAAGGAAAATATATTTAAAATAATATTTACAAAACATATATATGGGGGATTGGAAATGATGCAGACAATTACACAGATAGAAGCCCCAATATATCTGCAATGTTAAAGCTGGTCCTATAGCTGTACGGTGGCTTTGACCAGCTGGTGCTTCTTCAAAGCAGGAGATTCATAGTGAGGTTGGAGGTGAGTCTCACAGTAAGAGGCCAGACACACCAGACAGGACATGAGGGCTTTCTGCTTTCTGGTCCCAGTGCAGACATCACACGCCACATCTCCAGGTCCAGCATAGCACAGAGCAGGAGGGGGAGCAGCCTGAAGTCCTTTCTTCTTCAGTTTCTCCACCAACTCAGCCAACATGGTATTTTTCCTCAGATTAGGCCTTGGAGTGAAGGTATGTCTGCACTGCACTCAATCTGGTTTATTTAGTACCCCATCGCAGGTTAAGTAGTGGAAAGAACATGTTGGGTTATTTTGACCCAGACAGTTTGGTTGCGTGAATAACCCAATATGTTGGGTTGTTAGTATTAACAGAACACGGGTTAATTTAACCATCAGTTGGGTATTTTTTACTCTCATGCTTGGTTGACCTAGCAACTGGGTCTGTTTTAATGTCATGCTTGGTTGACCTAGCAACTGGGTCTGTTTTAATGTCATGCTTGGTTGACCTAGCAACTGGTCTGTTTTAATGTCATGCTTGGTTGACCTAGCAACTGGGTCTGTTTTAATGTCATGCTTGGTTGACCTAGCAACTGGGTCTGTTTTAATGTCATGCTTGGTTGACCTAGCAACTGGGTCTGTTTTAATGTCATGCTTGGTTGACCTAGCAACTGGGTCTGTTTTAATGTCATGCTCGGTTGACCTAGCAACTGGGTCTATTTTAATGTCATGCTTGGTTGACCTAGCAACTGGGTCTGTTTTAATATCATTGTCACGCTCTGGCTCCGGGACTTTGTATGTTGAGCCAGGGTGTGTTCGTTTCGTTGTGTTCTGTTTGGTTGGGTTGTCTATGTGGTTGTTTCCTTGTTTGGTCGTGTGACTCCCAATCAGTGGTAACGAGTGTCAGCTGTCGGCTCGTTATCTCTGATTGGGAGCCATATTTAAACTGTGTGTTTTCACCTTGTGTTTGTGGGTTTTTGTTCCTAGCAACTGGGTCTGTTTTAATGTCATGCTTGGTTGACCTAGCAACTGGGTCTGTTTTAATGTCATCCTTACTGTAGGTTATTTTAAGGCGTTTACATACTGTAAACTCAATTTTTCCTTATTAAATTATTCTATAATATGTAGAGTATTTATTACATATTATAATAAGGTATACCACTGTATTATAACCCAACAATGAGACATACGTGGACTTTTAGGAAACTCTATAAGCATAATTGAAGCTACAAAAATGTCAATGTTCAACCTAAACATGTGCTAACTACGCAACAGACCAGATGAACAGGAATTATATTTACTCTCATGGGTGGCTAATAATAACTATCTGAAAGCCACACCCCTACTAAACTATGCCTACAGTCTTCTGATCTGACCTGCTGGGTCATATCTCAATAACCAAGCAACAATAACCCAACACCCAGCATCCATAACCTAGCAGTTTTTAAAGAAAACAACCCAACTAAGTGACCCAACGCCAGCAACCCAACATTTGGGTCAACCAAACAACCCAGTATTGTTTAGAGTGTGGGGACAGGTGTAGACACCTTTCAGATCATCCTGATTCCAGCTTTCTTTAATAAAGCCCATACAGTAGCTGTGTCCACAGGCAGTAGTCACCGGATCCTTCAGTGGATCCAGACAGACGGAGCAACAGAACAGTTCTAGATTGTCAGCCATTTTAGTGCTTTCACCTGAAGGTTGAGCAACAGGGAGTCAAAGATGACTTTCTGTTTCATGGAACTCTACACCAGAGGACAGGGAGTGGCTTCCTCTTGACTGTGTACTCTGTATCTACAGGTTTTTGGGGGATGGAAGTCAAGCTAAGAAGATGACGTTGCATACAGCTGTGTCCACAGGGAATAGTAACTGGATCCTTTGGTAGATCCAGACAGCAGAGTGGATATTTTAAAAGGGCCTCTGCAATGTCCATACAACAAACTGCACAGCAGAGTATCAGAGATAACTTTAATTTCTTTGAAAGTCTGAGTGGTGGGGGAGGCTTTTTAGATCTGTTTGGAGACGTTAGTCCTGGATGGATGCACTGAGGTATATAGGGATGGAAGCCATGGTGACGTGTAACCAAATATAAGGTTGTGGTAAAACATTACAACGTTTTAAAGGTTCCATAAATGTACAGTGACCTATTCAGAAGCCACAGTGGTGAATGATGAATATGTCAAATCAAAAGTTTTCTTTCATTTTCAGTCATGTAAAATGATCATAAATTGTAAAGAAACATGTGGATGCAGTGGGGTGCAAATACCTCTGTAGAATTAATTAAGCGAGAAATGGCGGTGGAAACGGCTTTATGCACAAATATTGATATAATAACCATCATATTGAAGTAAACTTGGAGTCACACGATGATATGTGGTGTGGTCCTCCCACTACGACTCGGGAAACCATGCAGTTTATTAAGCTACAGATGAAATAAGTTATGCTGAACTTCACAGGGTGGTGAAAGTGCACGGTGATGAGCTTGATGCTCCTTTCCAATAAATATCGAGGGTCTTTTTGTCCATAATAATGTCATCATGTAGGTAGCCTGTCCAGAGTGGGCACGTTCACTATATAATGCCCCCAAAACATCTGACAAAACCATCGGTAGAGTTGAAAATGTGATGGAAACCCATTTATCATAACTTTTTGAAACCGGTACATGGGAATTTAACTGCAAAAATATATTAGTATTTTCTAAAATATATATTTGTATGTGCATTACGTCATCATGCACAGCCATTTATCTTCAACACGTCAATTTGATGGAAACATCTCTGCTGGTAAAATGACCATGTTTTTATGAAGATTTTACAATATTCACATGAAAATCTGACGCCAGTCAAATGGAAACAGATTTTCATGCGAATATTCAAATATCTGCATAAAAACAATATCCTCATCTATAAACAATATCCCAATAGAATTGAATGGTAAATTACGTATTGAATCATTTTGGGGTCACTTGTATTGTAAATAAGAACATAATATGTTTAAGTGACTCCAAAATGACACCATACATTATTTACCATTCAATTCTATTGGGCACAACATCATCTGAAACACAACCGAAACACACTGCAAATGCATCCAACAAGAGTCCCAAGCTTGATGTAGTCATAGCCTGCTAGGAATATGGGACCAAATACTAAACTTTTGACAAAGTGTAATATACTATAAGTGAATTTGTCCAAATACTTATGACACCTACATATGGAGGGCCTAGATAAATACAGTATATTTATTTCTAAACAGTAAAACAGACATGAATGAAAATAGCCTCAAATAAAAGGTGACATTCTGTACTGTCGCCTCATATAAAACATTTAATATCAAATCTAAAATGTTGGAGTATAGAGCCAAATTCAAAGTTTAATAAATTAAAAAACCAAGGGTGGGTCAAAATTATTCCCATAATGTAGAAGTTTCAGTAGATTAGGAACTGCTTCCTATAAAGCTATGTGGAGTATAATGTAGCTGGACATTGTAAAGTCTGCTTCCTATAAAGCTATGTGGAGTATAATGTAGCTGGACATTGTAAAGTCTGCTTCCTATAAAGCTATGTGGAGTATAATGTAGCTGGACATTGTAAAGTATGCTTCCTATAAAGCTATGTGTAGTATAATGTAGCTGGACATTGTAAAGTCTGCTTCCTATAAAGCTATGTGAAGTATAATGTAGCTGGACATTGTAAAGTCTGCTTCCTATAAAGCTATGTGGAGTATAATGTAGCTGGACATTGTAAAGTCTGCTTCCTATAAAGCTATGTGGAGTATAATGTAGCTGGACATTGTAAAGTCATACACACAATTATATTACTTCTTATTGACATTCAACCTGGGAATGGAAATGTAAGCAATTAATGTACAAACATGTCTAAAACAAATCCTGCAACAAAGGACCAGGTGTGAATGTTCTGGGGGGTCTAAGTCTACCCCTAACCAGTTTGAATACACGGTTTGATTTCACCCCCAGACCCCAAAACACACCCCATTCAAAACAGTTTTAACAGCCCCCCACCCGATGCAACTCAATATTAAGAAGGCATACAGTCAGTGTATAGCCCAATGCACTACCCCCAGGATCACAACAAGCCCCTCACACATTGGGACCACACACACACAATGTGAATGGAAATATATTATTATATTTTTATATATTACAATCCATCACAAGAAAGGGTGTTGGTTATTTTAGTTTTCCAAGTAACATTTCTTGGACATGTCCTTACTTTAAAAATAAGCATGTTTGGTCTTGTTTGAATCAGCCCAATTCTCTGGTTATAAATAAAATAACCATGATTGGCAGAATGTTTAATTCACATCTCTGGCTATTAATAGATTGTGGAACTATGAAAAATAGGGAATAATGTTCCCAACACACCCACCTCACAGTTCCTACACAGACCCTGAGGCACCATGCAGGTCTGACACCAGAGGAGGCTGGTAGGAGGAGCTATAGGAGGACGGGCTCATTGTAATGGCTGGAATGGAATCAATGGAACGTATCAAACACAAACACATGAAACCACATGTTTGACTGAGTTCCATTTATTCCATTCCAGACATCACAATGAGCCTGTCCTGCTATAGCTCCTCCCACCGGACTCCACTGCCTGACAACCATTCTATTGTCTTGAGGACTTTACAACCATTTGGTCTGATCAAAGAGCAGGACACCCTTTGAAATAGATACATCCTCTCAGCCTTGATGACTAAACTAATCAAAGACTAACACACACACACACACACACACCACAGTAATCTGATCATGGTGACTCCACAGTAATAACATTTATAACTCATAAGTCACCAGGTGTGATTTACCTTTTGACAGATGAAACCCTACATCAACTACTAATGACTTATGGGAGGAAGTGAGCATTTCACATATTAAGATATAATACAAGGATACTTCCTTTGTGTGTTGCACTTAGTCAATTGAAAATGTGCTTAAAGTTTTGAAAAAACAGCCTTTTTGATGATCTGTTTTGAGTTTTGTATTAAGAGTTGTGAAATTCTACCACATACTTGTGAAAATAGTACAAAAGTGATTATAAAATCTATAATACATGGATACTTCCTTAAATGTACTTATTTTGTGTTATGCAGTTATGTTATTGAAACAAAATAAGTCTAATGAGAGAATAAATAAGTCAAGTCCAACCATTACCTCTCTCCTCTTTCACATCCCTCTATCATCACTCCATGGGTGTGTCCCAATAATCTCTCCTTCCTCCTGAAGTGTATCATTCCTTCACTACTCCTCTCAAATGTAAAAGCATTGGATTGGTGTTGGCATGGGGTAGAGGGAGTTTACATATACCAGTCATTTCCTTTTAAATCCATGAAGGGAAGTGGACAAGTTCACACTTAGAAAGGAGATAATAGTTCCACACCCCATGTGTCCTGATAACTACAGGAATGGAACCATATTGAGGTTGTCTGCTTTCTATACGGTTTGAGGGGAGAGAGAGAGAGAGAGAGAGAGAGAGAGAGAGAGAGAGAGAGAGAGAGAGAGAGAGAGAGAGAGAGAGAGAGAGAGAGAGAGAGAGACAGAGACAGAGACAGAGACAGAGACAGAGACAGAGACAGAGACAGAGACAGAGACAGAGACAGAGAGAGAGAGAGAGAGAGAGAGAGAGAGAGAGAGAGAGAGAGTTCTGGAGATGAGGGAATATGTGTGCAGAAAGAAACCCTCCAGTATGGTTAACCCCAGTTAGGCCCAGTATGGACTATCAATACAAGTGACCATTTAGAATGTGACCCAGTTCAATGGGTCTTAACAGAACTGGGGGATGTCAGCCATGAAGTTGTCTAAACACAACTGGAATATAATTTGTTTCTGATTCATTGTTAATGGACTTTCCATTAGGAACACAGGGGAAAAACCTAACACAACAACACACATAACACACATCCAATAAAAACAAAGGGGGAGGAAACCACTAAAGTCATTACCATATTGTCATTTTCTAACAACAGGGAGAAAACATGTAAAATCTAGAAGACTACTTTAGCTCAGTAGCCTAGTGCACTACGTAGGGAACAGGGTGTCATTTGGGCCAGAGTCAGTAACTCCCCTGGGTATGAATTCTCTCTCTATCTTATCTGTCTTCTATATGATGTTCTCCTCTCCTCCTCTCTTCTCTCCTCTATTCACTCTATTCTATCATCCACACCACATGCCAGCTTCAACACAATCCATTTACAAGTTAAAGACACACCTTGGAATAAATAGCAAAGGAAAACTACTACTAGATGGATTTTTTATTTCCCATCACCATGAATCATATTTAATAACTGAACAGTAGCAGACCTAACTTCATCTGTTCCTGACTCTGGATAGTGGATTAAAAAGACCATCAATCTCCAATGATATTAAAGTACAATTCTGAACATTACTGATATACTGAGTGACAAGTCAAGATATCTGCTGTTTTTATTGTTTGGTTAATAGCACCACCTGCTGGACAGGTTTAATGTTGCTTGACTGAGCAGTACGGGAGAATAAAAGATGCCAAATTTAGGGCCGGTTTCCCAGACATCTCCATTGAACATGCTTTTTAGTCTAGGACTAGGCTTCATCTGTGTCCGGGAAACCGGCCCATATAGTTCAATTAGCAAGTAAGTAACACTACCTGTTCCATGATACTGAGGAAAATGACATTGAGACAGAGAACCAATTGAGAAAACATTTCAATGGTTCTGAATGACAACCAACATACATTAACAGCATACATCATGATTAATGTGAATATATAAGATTAAAACGTTGCACTTACAAATAATATGAATGCATTGAATTGTAATTCATAACATCTTCTGAAGATCAAATCAATCAAATCATTGTACATAAAAACAGAGCAGAATGAATCATCACATCTGGGGACCATCACCACCAGCATGACTAGTATCTATGTGGACCCTACTACAGTTTAACCAGCTCAGCTATAGACTACACCAGCATGACTAGTATCTATGTGGACCCTACTACAGTTTAACCAGCTCAGCTATAGACTACACCAGCATGACTAGTATCTATGTGGACCCTACTACAGTTTAACCAGCTCAGCTATAGACTACACCAGCATGACTAGTATCTATGTGGACCCTACTACAGTTTAACCAGCTCAGCTATAGACTACACCAGCATGACTAGTATCTATGTGGACCCTACTACAGTTTAACCAGCTCAGCAGTACCAGAGAGCCAAAACCCAGGATAAAGGGGCTGAGTGAATGTGGTCTGGACTCTGTGGAGGAGGGTCATTGTGTCAGAGACACTGTAGAAGGACAGAGTACCTGCCTTGTGATCCAGGTCCACTCCTACTCTGGAGGACTGAGGGCCTGATACTTTAGTCCTAACCTTATTGTGTATGAACCAATAACTACCACTATAGTACACTAAACTCCAGGACTTGTCATTGAGTCCAAATTCACCATCTGTCCCTGTTCTGCTGATGTCTTTATATGAGACTGCTGTAACAACATCCTCCCCACTCCACTCCACCTCCCAGTAACAGCGTCCAGACAGACCCTCTCTACACAGAACCATACTGTAGTTGGTGAATCTGTCTGGATGAACAGGATATGGTTGGACTTGGTCTGTATAGGTCACCTTTCTGTTCCCTTCAGACAGAGATAGTTGTGTGTCTGCTGTGTTTGGGTCCAGTGTGAGCTGACAGGAATCTGGGAGAAGAGCAGAGCAGAGACCAATGAGGGGAGTTAGAACAATAAGTGAAGTCAGATACTGTATCTACCCTGTCTTTGATTAGAGCACAGCAGAGATCAAATCAGAGAAATATGAGGAGTCAGATAGATACCCAGTCTTTGATTAGATCTAATATTGCTATATATTTCTAGAGGGATTGTTAGGAGTGTCAGTAAAAAGAGACTGTTAGTTACTTCAGAATAAAGAGACTCACATTGTAAGAACTGTTCTCTGGTCTTGGGCTCTGGAGGCAGTACAACATCCACTATATTCACTACAGACACACAAACACATTCACAGAGAGAGGGAATGTTATCATCATACCATATTCCACATGTATATGACTAGTAGGGAACTTTCAATGGTCTAAAGTTGATGTTCTTATTATTTTCAACACACCTGTAGTGGAGATCTTGGTCCATTCTCCTTTAAGGACGTCTTCTAGTTTCTCTCTCAGTTCAGACACAGTCTTACTCACATCTCCAAAGTACTGAAGAGGACGGACAACGATGCTGGGTAAGTCTGAAGATACACTGGTACCGGAGAGAGACTGATAACTCTGGGGGGAGAGAGAGAGAGAACAGAACCAAATGATTGAGAGTTTCACATTAAGTTAATTTCATATCACATGTATCAAGGCAGTTGAGTTACCTGGAGGAAATGGATGTGATCCTCTGTGTGTGAGAGCTGCTCCAGCTCAGTGCTTCTCTTCCTCAGCTCAGCTATCTCCTGCTCCAGTTGCTCCAGCAGTCCTTCAGCTTGACTCACTTGAGCCTTCTCTTGGGCTCTGATCAGCTCCTTCACCTCAGAGCGCCTTCTCTCAATGGAGCGGATCAGCTCAGTAAAGATCTTATCACTGTCCACCACTGCTGCCTGTGCAGAGCTCTGTTAAGAGAGAGAGAGAGAGAGACTGACTTGTCTTACTTTAATGAGCCATCCTCATTACACTAACACCCCCACCCCTAAAAGCACATTGCGTGACATCACAACCTCTACACAATCACATTATCCAGTACCCAACACCACAGTACAATACACCAACCACCACCACATTCCAACCATTCATCCAACCCCTCCTCTCCAGCCGTACAGACAGCCCCCCTGAGCCCCCATACCTCCTGAAACATCTCCACACTGTTGATCATTTTGTACAACTCAAACTCAACCCTAAGGCGTCAACAGTAATGGCATTACCCTGGCAACACAGAAAAAACATGATGAACAGTCTGTCATTGCAGAAAACGGACACCCCTCCCCAACTCCCAGGTCAACCCGAGCCAACCAGCTATTGGTGTCCAGGGCTCCATGTAATACCCTCCACTGGAGGACCCCTGACCTTTCCAGCACTGGAAGCTTATAGAGCACCCTCCACCTATACCCTGCCATGCTCTCAGCCCCCACAACCCCCTGCCACTGATGCCCCTTCACTCCAGCTAAGCTCCTGATGTGTCTAACCTTGACACTGAGGGTGTACAGCACCTTACCCCCCACCTCCTCAAACTCCCCCAGGCTCAGAGTGTTAAAAGTCAGTAAGTCCTCCGGACTCTCCTGCCAGTCCCCAGTCTCTGCTGTCACTTGCAGTGGTGGAAACGGTGGTGGCCCCTCCTCAGGCTGCTCCAGCCCTCAGTACTGCAGCATAGAAATCAGAGACCCCTGCTGTATTGAGTCTCTCCTGCCGCATGATGAAGAGCTGCTGATCCATCCCCAAACCACCAGCCCTCCTCAACAGAGCACATGCTGGTTCCCTCCAGCCCACCTCCGTACGGTACAGTAGCCTCTGTGCTGCTGAGTCAGAACGCTGCCACCCTGACCAGAAATAATTCACTAACTTGCGCTGCAGGTCCACAAGCAGACCACCGGGGGCGTTGAGAATGGCCAATTTAAGCCATAGAGAGGATGCCACCAAGTTGTTGATGATCAGCACCCTCCCTCTGTATGCCACTTGGGAGATGAGCCACCTCCACTTCGTCAGCCTCGACACCACCGCTTGTGACACTCCTTCCCAGTTCTTCCTATCCCAACCCTCCGAGCCCAGATACACCCCAAGCATCTTGAGCCACTCACAGCCCCACTGCAACCCCCCTGGAAGCTGCGGAGGTGCCCTGTCCCTCCATGCCCCACATAACAGAGCCTCACTCTTGCCCCAGTTTACCTAAGCAGAAGACACCCCCTCGTACACCCTCAAACTATTCTCCAGGGCCTGTAGGTTCTGCTCATCCCTAACCAACACAGACGTCATCAGCGTATGCTGCCACTGCTATGCCTGTCCCCAACCCTATGCCTGGCTCCCACACTCCCTGTAGCCTCCTGCGTAGCAGGCCCAGAAAGGGCTCAATAACAAGAGTGTATAGCTGCCCTGACAGAGGGCATCCCTGGTGAATGCCCCTCCCTACCCAGACTGGCCTACTGAGCCCTCCCCCAACCTTGACCATACATGAAGCCCCAGCGTACAACATCTGAACACAGGCCACATAATTCTCCCCACAACCAAAACAACACATTAAACAGATATTCATGGTCCACCCTATCAAAGGCTTTCTCCTGATTATGAACAGATTGTTTGTGATTGAGCGTCCTGGTACAGAGTACGTTTGGTCCTTGTGTACAATAGAGTCCAGGTGGGACTTCAGTCTGTTAACGAGGACCTTGGTAAAGACCTTATAGTCCACACAGAGCAATGCCACAGGCCTCCAGTTCTTTAAGTCGCTCAAATCTACTTGTTTGGGTTGGAGACTAAAAGCTATCCGTCTACATCTTAGCGACAGCTCCCCCACCCCGACGCACTCACGCAACACACAAAACAAGTCCTGTCCAATAATTCCCCAAAACTGTTTAGAAAAATCTACGTCTGAGAGACAGCAGCTGAGAGTTTGTGTAAGGCCAGGGAAATGTCTATTTGATTTATCTGTGACAGAGAGAGTTTGGAAAGGTCTGTGAGCAGAACCTGAGAAAACCCAGGATAATAATAATAATAATAATAAGCCATTTAGCAGACGCTTTTATCCAAAGCGACTTACAGTCATGTATATACATGTTTACATATGGGTGGTCCCAGGGATCGAACCCACTACCCTGGCGTTACAAGCGCCATGCTCTACCAATTGAGCTACAGAGGACCACAGAGTTCTGCCCTCTATAAATCAGAGTACAACTCCACAGCCTCATCTCCTCACAACAGAAGTTACCCACCCATCAGGCTCCCTCATCTCCCCACAACAGAAGTTACCCACCCATCAGGCTCCCTCATCTCCCCACAACAGAAGTTACCCACCCATCAGGCTCCCTCATCTCCCCCACAACAGAAGTTACCCACCCATCAGGCTCCTTCATCTCCCCCACAACAGAAGTTACCCACCCATCAGGTTCCCTCATCTCCCCCACAACAGAAGTTACCCACCCATCAGGCTCCCTCATCTCCCCCACAACAGAAGTTACCCACCCATCAGGCTCCCTCATCCCCCACAACAGAAGTTACCCACCCATCAGGCTCCCTCATCTCCCCACAACAGAAGTTACCCACCCATCAGGCTCCCTCATCTCCCCACAACAGAAGTTACCCACCCATCAGGCTCCCTCATCTCCCCCACAACATAAGTTATCCACCCATCAGGCTCCCTCATCTCCCCACAACAGAAGTTACCCACCCATCAGGCTCCCTCATCTCCCCACAACAGAAGTTACCCACCCATCAGGCTCCCTCATCTCCCCCACAACAGAAGTTACCCACCCATCAGGCTCCTTCATCTCCCCCACAACAGAAGTTACCCACCCATCAGGTTCCCTCATCTCCCCCACAACAGAAGTTACCCACCCATCAGGCTCCCTCATCTCCCCCACAACAGAAGTTACCCACCCATCAGGCTCCCTCATCCCCCACAACAGAAGTTACCCACCCATCAGGCTCCCTCATCTCCCCACAACAGAAGTTACCCACCCATCAGGCTCCCTCATCTCCCCACAACAGAAGTTACCCACCCATCAGGCTCCCTCATCTCCCCCACAACAGAAGTTACCCACCCATCAGGCTCCCTCATCTCCCCACAACAGAAGTTACCCACCCATCAGGTTCCCTCATCTCCCCACAACAGAAGTTACCCACCCATCAGACAAACATAAAACAATGGATTTCCACACACTGTTTTTCCAAACCCAAAAAGAAAGAGCTGGGAGCATCCATCAATCTCAACAAGTTAAATCTATCTCTGGGCTTTCCCTACATCCCATCACTGACTGAGAGACTCAAACTCCCCCTTCTGCTGTCCCCACCTCTCCCAAAAGCCTTGGAAGCTTGAGCAAAAAGTGACATCTTGGAAGAGCTTTACATGGAATTTCCAATAGGACACCTGCCTGGGCCCTGGTGAAACAGAGAACTGAGCCCTGTACTAGGTGCAGACACATTTTGGAAAGCAAAGACAAGGTCACTGATTTTGGCTCTAACCACTAACAACCTACCCTTACACACCTCTTTTGCTACCCCTGCACTAAGATTTGTGCCATGGCTCAGCACCTGCGCCCCCTTCCACCAGACCCCCAATACACTTCATTAATCACATCACTGTGTGTCTCTTGCTAAAATAATCACGTTTAAATGTTTTTGGTTTACATATTCCCCCAGTCTCTGCTGCCGTTCATGTTAAGGAAGTCTAACCGTGAAATCTCCATAAGAGGTGGGAGGGAAATCACCAAAATCAGAAACCAGTAGAGAAGCCCATAAAGCCGCCATGCCAGAAAGAACCATCCATTTAAGCAGATTCTGAAGACATGCCCTTAAGAACCCAAGACCCATTTTCTCAGCCTATACCGCTTCCTGGGTGAGAGGACACTAAACCCCTCATTCTTCATCACGTGTTGTACTGACCTTACAAACCTTCCAGGATCAATCAAATAAGACTCCAGCAGAACCTTCTTTTTCCCCTTTAGTCTCCATCAGGAACCTAGAAAGTTCTCTCACCGTATATACTGGGCCCTCAGCCTGACTGGCTGTCAGCTCTGGATCCAATGAGCGGTCTGAAAACGAGATCGCCTTGTCCTCCGCTCCCGCAGACTCACCTCCCCCCTCTTCCTCCTCCTCCACTGGCAAGGTACTGTCTTCCTCCTCCCCAGTCTCTGCCCCCCTGCACTTCCCCCCTGATCAGTGCATCTTCCCCAATGACAGGCAATATTTCCTGGGATGAGCCCACCAAGCCTTCGCCCACCGGAGTCTCTGTTACTACAGAAACCTGCCTCAGCTCATGTAGCCCAGCTGCAACCCTCCCCACCACCGCTTTCTCCACGGCCTGCGCACCACCACTTGGCCATGCACTACTACCGTGTAGCTCAGTTGGTAGAGCATGGCGCTTGCAACGCCAGGGTTGTGGGTTCGTTTCCCATGGGGGGACAGTATGAAAATGTATGCACTCACTAACTGTAAGTCGCTCTGGATAAGAGCATCTGCTAAATGACTAAAATGTAAAAAATTTACTCTCCTCCCTCCTGGTACCCCCACCATTTATTTTGCAATTCTGAGTAATCACTACTTTAGTAAGGATTAGTAAGGAAAAACACTTTATTCAGTACTACTGCAGTTGCTTAATAATTCAAATAGATGTCAGCATAAGACTATGAATGACATTTCAGAAGATTAGTTTAGTTCTCTCCCTGGATACACCACCACTCCACCTCACAGGAAAACTCCTGCCTGAGCTTTTTACTGTCCCTTTCCACACTGCTAACGCAAGAGGAAGGACTGAAAACACATTACTGTGAAGTAATATAATGATGAGTCATGTTTATTATTACCTGTTTTTATGGTCATGTTTTGAAATTATACTTCATTACTATAATGATTATCAATAAGCCTGAACATTAATTCAGTCACCTCTGGTCGACAAAAACGTATTTTCCTAGTACATTAATTGTCAAATTCATCAACCAGCATCGAGCACTCTGCCTTCTCACGCAAGCGAGGGGCATGTTGAGGTAAATATGCTAGCCGCGACGGTTGCATTATGTAATTTATTGGTGGGCTGGAAGATGCAGTGTTTTTTCTTTTCTATTCAGAGGCTATTTACTCCCAATATGAGATAATTTTATATAGAAGGTTTTTTATAATGCATGTTTACTAGGGTTGAGGTTAGCGCATCTGAGTAGGGATTATTTGGCCGGGGTTCAATACCTGTCCTACCTATCAATCATATTGCTGCTTGTAGCCTATAACTGATGATCCCCACACTAGAAACACCGAAAACTATCTGTGCTAGCAAACCCTGTGTTCCACCCCTCCCCTGCGTAACCTTGAAGTTTGTTAAGAAACAAACACTTGTCTACGAAAATAGACATGTTTAACGGATTCCGCTTGGCACCCAGCCGAGAGCACACGAAAACCACTTGCAAATTTACCAAAACTAACCAACTACTTGCGGTCTGTTCGTACGTAATAAACAGAGGCAGATTAGCCACCACAACTCTTGTCGAAAGAGGCGAAATCTGCACCAACACACCCCTCACAAAATCCCACTCACAACAAGACAAACCTTTTTCATTAACACAACCACCGCCTTGCCTTGTTCATTCTGGATGCAGATGTTCCGCTCCAACCTGTTCGCCGACCATGAGCAAAACTTCCTCCACACCTTTCTCCGGAACGCACCCGAAGCGACAGCGTTTCTTCTCCACTCGGTTGAGGCCATCACGCCGCCCTAACAAACTACCCATACTCCCCCCTCAACTCTAAACGATAAACAGTGGAAACCAATAAACAAACCCTCCACCATGAGAAAATACATTAAGAAAATACGCAAGAACCAAAAGAAAAAAGAATAGTAGCCCTCCTCACGAACCACGAAACTCTCACACAACCAACTTCTTCTTCTATGATATAATGGCGGTCCACAAACCAACGTTAAAGGTGCATGCCGCCACCTACTGTGCTGGAGTGTGTGGTCAATCACGGTTTCCAACATTTCTAAATCCTCCTACCTAACTCAGTACTTCTGAGAAAATAAAGAAGAGCCCTACTAACTTCTAATAGACCCTCCCCCATCCCCAAAATCCCTTCCAAACCCCCCCAACCCCGTCCAACCTCAATGACCCTACACTTCAATCTTTCCCTCTCTTCAACATACTAGACATACATTCAACGTACAGACGTACCCTCCAGACACAAACCATTCCCATGCTTGCCACCCAGATGTAATGACGAGTTCAATGTACAATGTCCTAAGCACAATCGAGTAAACACCACCTCTTCCTTCCTAATCTGACCTTTGAATCTTGGTCCATCGACCTTTCTGTAAAACTGTAAACTATTCATATAAATACCGGCCCTTGTGCTCAGAGTACCATCTCTTCTGCCACACATCTATCAAAATTGCTCTGATCTTACATTTGGCCTCATCTCTACCCAGTGGAACATTAATATAAATTATATCTAGTTTCAAAGATCTTTTAGCTAACTGGTCTACAATTTCATTCCCTTCCACACCAGAATGTGCTGGGACCCAGCAGAATGTCACTACTACCCCCATTCTCTCAATTCTCCATAATAACATTAATACCTCCAATAGCAGGTCACTCCTATCCTAGTATATTCCCAACAGTCATCTAGAACAGTAGCAGTGGGATGCTCAACCTCACAGCCTTTCAACCCAATAAGATAATGACCATTTTTTACGCTGTATATCCAAAGGCATCTCTCCTGCCTCCACCAGTAAGGCACATACAGATGTTGATTTAAATGCACCAATACATATCCTTAAAGCTATATACTGGATTCTGTCCAGCTTCTGAAGCCAAGTTTTGCCTTGTTCGATAAACTATACACCCGTAATCAATTGTCGTCCTGATCAGAGCTCTATAAATATCCATCAACGATTGGTTATGAATGCGGTGCTGACAGACAGAGACCCACACAACCAACTACTGCAAAAGTGATGGAATGAGAGAGGCAGAGACACTGTACATAGCCATAATGTAACGTTTCTTCTTCTTTGGAGTTTAACGGCGGTTGGCATCCAATATGTTGCATTGCCGCCCCCAACTAGAATATAATATAACTCTATTTTACTTTGTGATACAAAATGGGAAAAGGGGAAAGGAACATTTAATTAAAAACCTTCCAACTAACCCTACACTCATTAAATACCCACTACCCCATTCCACTACTTTGACCCTATCTGATCCTGCACCATGTCGACAGCCTGGGAGGACGGGACACCACCACTCAACACACCCTGTAACTCTTCTGAAGTCTAATCTTGTATGCCCAAATACTTCTCTGCAGCTGCCACCACAACATCTTTTTTCTTTGATTTACGTTCCATTTGTGCGGTACAGTTGATAACCATTGCTATGAATGCTAAGAAGCTATCTTTACTGAAGCATATATCACTCGTTGGCCTATCCCTCTGTGCTGGCACAGATCTACTACTCACAGGGATCCTCTCAGGATCTCTCACCCTTGACCCATCCTCCTCTACTTTCTCCACTGTCTCAGGATACGACACCTTCTGCACTACTCTGACTCTAGCCACCTCAACCTGCCTCTCTCGCACCGGACACTTCCGATCCCCAGCAACATGGGTATCCCAACAGTTGACACACACTTTATTCACCAGAACAATCCTTTATCCCATTCTCTTCCGCACACATAAAACATCTTGGAATTTCCCTCCCACAAACTGCTGCGAAATGACCATAAACGTTGCACCTGAATTTATGGATTTGCCACAAAAGCTTGAATCAAGATAACTGATATATCATAACATGACTTTCTCTGGTAAAGACTCAAAACTCAAAAGGACTGACTCCTATGTTTCACCACGCTCACCACCGGGTCTGCGTCCCACCAAACGGCGGGAATCACAAACACCAGGAATCTTCATTTTCAATTTCTCCACCTCCACACTTAACGCTACCCCAGAAATCACTCCTTTCAATGGTGCCCTGTTCCTAAGAGCAAAGCAAGAAACAAATCTTGACCCAAGTTGGATGACACGGAGCGCCCACTCCCTCTGGTCAGAAGAAACACAAACAAATATCACAAGTCCACTACAGGTTACCTTCACTGATTCAACTGCACCCAACTCTTTTCCCACCCAACATGAAACCACAAATGGATCTGCCAAAAGGTATGGATCCACTTTCTCCAAAAATGTAATTCCTACTGCACCAAATTCTTCTTTATCATGTCCATTGATACCAGGCTCTGGTTCTGAGCTCTTCACCACACCTTCTACCTCACTTAACTCTCCCTCATTCATTTCCATTTCACCTCCAGAACTCGGTCTGGCGCACGGCTCACTCTGTTTGCACTTGAGTTATAACATTTGAAAGTCTCTATTCCTTTGGAACTTTTGTGAGTGTAATGTTTACTGTTCATTTCTGGTTGTTTATTTCACTTTTGTTTAGTATCTATTTCACTTGCTGTGGCAATGTAAACATATGTTTCCCATGCCAATAAAGCCCTTTGAATTCAATTGAATTGAGAGAGAGCGAGAGCTCCATGTTAATGTATAGGGGACATGAGTCGGTCATGGTTACTCATGGTTATGTGATGAGGTAGCCCCGCCTTCGACTTCAAAATCAGTGTCGGCCCTCAGCCCAATAGGGAATGTCCTCTTGGTGTAACGGTCAAGATGTTGTTTTCTCCCTCAGTAGACCCGGGTTCATATCCCGCCGGTTACATTAAGCAGTATATTTTCTGAAATGGGTCCAGACAGTCTGTTCCCAACAGTGGGGTCAGTGGGATTGGAGACGGGCCCCTCTCTCTCTCTCTCTGACTGGAGGAGAGAAGTGAAATGGTGTGTCTCCTCTGGTCAACAATACTCACCTTGAGAGACTCCACAGCCTGTTGGAGCTCCTTCAGCTCCTTCTCTCTCTCCTGGAATCTCTGCTGGACCTTCTGCTGACTCATCCCCAGCTGCCTCTGTGGAGAATCACTCTTCAATGAGCTATCAAGCTTTATTTGTCCAGTAGATCAATAGTATAGTAATGGGACATAGGGCCCATAGAAGATAGGGATTAATATGTTGAGGAAGTGTCTGTGTGAAATTATATTATTATATTGTTATGTGAATGATTATAGTTTTAAGCGAACACCAAACGTGTGGTAATGCCTTTTTTCTGGCCGCTCTTCCGTAAAGCCCAGCTCTGTGGAGTGTACGGCTTAAAGTGGTCCTATGGACAAATACCCCAATCTACGCTGTGGAACTTTGCAGCTCCTTCAGGGTTATATTTGGTCTCTGTTGCTTCTCTGATTAATGCCCTCCTTGCCTGGTCCGTGAGTTTTGATGGGCGGCCCTCTCTTGGCAGGTTTAATGTGGTGCCATATTCATATGCACGTACCACTTTTCCGTTATTTATTTTTTAGAATGATTTGAAGCAAGTTTTTTTTTTTTCATTCCACTTCACCAATTTGGACTATTTTGTGTATGTCCATTACATGAAATCCAAATAAAAATCCATTTAAATTCCAGGTTGTAATGCAACAAAATAGGAAAAACGCCAAGGGGGATGAATACTTTTGCAAGGCACTGTATATATCATACTACTAGTATATAGGGCTATATATCATACTACTAGTATATAGGGCTATATATCATACTACTAGTATATAGGGCTATATATCATACTACTAGTATATAGGGCTATATGTCATACTACTAGTATATAGGGCTATATATCATACTACTAGTATATAGGGCTATATATCATACTACTAGTATATAGGGCTATATGTCATACTACTAGTATATAGGGCTATATGTCATACTACTAGTATATAGGGCTATATATCATACTACTAGTATATAGGGCTATATATCATACTACTAGTATATAGGGCTATATATCAGGTTTGTGTTCATATTTGTTCTGATGAGGATCAATTTCATTTGATTTCTCTCATATTCAAACAGTCTTAGTTCCTACTGTATCTTTAATTCTTTGTTTATCAGACAGTCACCAACAAGTAGTTCTGGTCTTACCTGTTTCTCAGTCCTCTCTGCTGCAGCTGACACTGTATCATGGCCTTTATGTTCATCCATTGTACACAGCATACAGATACACTGCTGATCGGTACGACAGTAAACCTCCAGCAGTTTGTCATGATGAGAGCAGATCTTCTCCTGTAGTTGTGCGGTGGCTTTAACCAGCTTGTGCTTCTTGAAAGCAGGAGATTCATAGTGAGATTGGTGGTGAGTCTCACAGTAAGAAGCCAAACACGTCAGACAGGACATGAGGGCTTTCCGCTTTCTGGTCCCAGTGCAGACATCACACGCCACATCTCCAGGTCCAGCATAGCACAGAGCAGGAGGGGGAGCAGCCTGGAGTCCTGTCTTCTTCAGTTTCTCCACCACCTCAGCCAACATGTTATTTTTCCTCAGATTAGGCCTTGGAGTGAAGGTCTCTCTGCACTGAGGACAGCTATAGACCCCTTTCAGAATATCCTGATCCCAGCAGCCGTCAATACAGCTCCTACAGTAACTGTGTCCACAGGGGATGGTGACCGGCTCCTTCAGTAGATCCAGACAGACAGAACAACATAACTGGTCCTGGTCCAGCAGAACTCCCTGCTGAGACATTTGGACAGTTGTTCACTCTCACACAGACAGAAGACACAGAGACTCAGATCAGTTTCGTTTCCTCAGAAGAGAGTTTGTGGCAGGGGGATGGACTTCCTGGTTCTGTCAGAGGGGTGGGGTTAAAAGGAGGGAGGGAAGGGTTAGAAGAAGGGAGGAAGAGAGAGAGGAACTGCATGCAACAGCAAGAGGGAGACAAATAGTTTTGTTCCTAGGTTAGAGGCCTTAACATGGAACAAATTGAATAATGAATCTTAAAATGTGAGTTGTTAGAATATATAAAGGATAACAGTTTATATGAAGAACATATGTATAATTATTTTAATGACCTTTATAATGCCTTATAATACACTAATGTGTTCTACTTAAGCAATAAGGCCTGAGGAGGTGTGGTATATGGCCAATATACACTACCACAGCTAAGGGCTGTTCTTAGGCACAACGCAACGCGGATTGAGAATTATGGAACACTTTCAAAAATCAAATCACATTTTATTGGTCGCATAAATATATTTAGCAGATGTTATTGTGGGTGTAGGGTGTTCCTGGCTCCAACAGTGCAGTAATAACTTACAATACACAACAATACACACTAATCTAAAAAGTAAAGGAATGGAATTAAGAAATATGAAAAGATTAAGACGAGCAATGTTAGAGTCCGGAGTGTGTGTGTGTATATATATATATATATGAGAGATCAGCATGTTTTTCTGTAACACACTTGGTATCACAATTCTTGAACCCTTAAACAGAATTCCATCAAGTCCAGATAGCTCATCCCTGTGTTGACCATAAGGGTATGGTATAGCTTGTACAGACTACCTGCATGTTATGGCTTGAATCACCTTTTGCAAACACTCATCTTCTGCAGTAGCACGTGAAATAACTGTCCACATTTCATCTGAGACTGGGCAACTCTCTCTGATAAGGTTTACATCCTGCTCCTATATCTAGTTTGGTTCTGAGCTGTCAAAAGCTCTGGACAATGTGTCTGCCACTAACAATTCTTTCCCTGGCCTGTACTCGAGTTGCAAGTCATATTTCTGAAGTTTTAGAAACAGTCTCTGTTCTCTTGGTGGTGTGTGTGTTAGACCCTTCTTTACAATAGTAACTTAAGGTTGATGATCTGTTTCATCCCACACTGTTTTACCACAGATAAACACACTGAATTTCTCACATGCACATGACAGTGCCAATGCCTCTTTCTCAATCTGAGCATAGTTACACTCAGAAGTTGGCAGAGCCCTGGAGGCATATGCAACTGGGCGCCATCTAGTGCCATACTGCTGTAACAACACTGCACCTTAACCCGCTTTAGAGGCATCTGCTGAGATTTAGGTTTTGAGCTTTTTATCATAGAACCAAAGTACTGGAGCATGCATGATGTAGTGGACATTCTAATCAATAATGAGGAGAGACAGGGTCAATCACCAATCAGGATATTACTTTATTCAAAACGTATCAATAAGGTAATAAGTGAGGCTGGTCGACCCAACAGTCTTGACACAAAGAATACTAAAGATCTTTTATAGCAAAGATACACCCTCTTAGTCTACATGACAAATAACAGATGTATGGAAGGAGTCAAAAGGTGAGACTTGATATATGAGAAAGGAGTATCCCCAAGCCAGAAAGCATTTGCTATGAAGACTGTTCTTACTGTATGGAAATCAGAGTTTAGCCTCCAAAACAAGCTTCCTCTCATCATTATCCATAGCCAAGCCATCTCTCCCTGGTACCTCATTACACCAACTCATTCTATGGAATGCGTTCTGTAGGTTTTATCACCAAAGGCATCGTTAATCTACTGTCAGTGTTAACAGACACATGAGAGTTCTAAGAACCCTTTTCTACTGCAGAAAACAACCATTTGATGCAATAACAGTATTAGAACATCATCTAGTCATTGTTGTCCTCACAATGATCAATGCCTTGAGCTCCTCAAAACTCTTTCTGATGATTACTGTTCCAACACCAATCTGTAGTTTTTCACAGTAGACTTCTCATCTGACTAGTGTGAGTTGCCAGATTAGGTACAAATTAGCCCACATAGTTAACCATCCCTAAGAACCTTTGTACGCAATATTAAGTTGTATGAAATTAAATCAGATGTGAAAAATAGGCTATGCCTCAGCCCAATAGGGAATGTCCTCTTGGTGTAACGGTCAAGCTGTTGCTTTCTCCCGCGGTAGACCTGGTTCATATCCCGTCGGTTACATTAAGCAGTCTATTCTCTGAAAATAGTCCAGACAGCATGTACCCAACAGTGAGGTCAGTGGGATTGGAGAGAGTCCCCTCTCCCTCTCTCTGTCTCCTCCCGAGTATCATTTCTTACTCGGCAGGATCCGTCCACGTTTTCGGAGGGCTCCTGGCAAGCGGGGAGTCGCCGACCCGCGTTCAATGTGCCGGTCCGCTTAGCGAGTGCGTACCGCACGCCCCCATGTCTTCTTTTTTTTCATTTTCATATTTTTGAAAAAATAATTTTTCATTTTTTTTTTCTGCTTCAAAGTAGATTAAGTGAAGCTTCACCTCCATTCAGAGCCTGCTGATCTTCACATATGTTGCTCTTTATATGCCCCCCAACCATAATCTGGAAATATATTAATTTCAGACTTCTGGACATAAAACTTACATATTGTGTAAACCACACACAGACATGTGAAATCCCTTAGCTAGATGAGCCTCAAACATCAGAGCAATGGCCTAGGCGACAACACCTTGGGTGGGCAATTGTCTTCCAAATGAATGTTCATATATAACACGCCATTCTCCAAATCAATATTTCTATATAACATGCCATTCTCCTTGCATTATGCTGTTGGGTCATGGAGGAGGGAGGTTGCAATGCTGGGAAAAACACCTCCACAGGAGATCAACACAGCATTGCAACATTTTTCGAATGAAAGTAACAGCGCCCTTGGGCACCCCTGTAGTTTATTTTTAGTCATTTAGCAGACACTCTTATCCAGAGTGACTTAATATATTTTTTGTGTAATTATTTTTTTCATACCTGCCCCCCAGTGGGAATCAAACCCTAAACCCTGGCATTGCAAATACCATGCTCTACAAACTGAGCCTCATCCCTGCCACAATTCAGACTACTTGACATAATTATAATTCCTATCTAAACCTAACGGCTTGTGAAACCCCCACACAGAGGTGTGAAATTCCTCAACTTGAGGAGCTTCAAACATCAGAACAATGGCCTGACAACACCTGAGACATTTTTTAGGAAGATGGCATCATCTGGTTCTATTGCCAACATGATTAGCTAAGTTATAAAAAAAAGTATATTACAGAGTTAGGCTTTCACAATAACATTCCTGGAAACAGATTGTAATTTTGATGCGCATAGGAATCATGAGTGCATTCAGGTGCGTATGCCACGGCTAAGTTTATTCACAGTAGACAAACAGGCTCATTCTGTTCAGAATAACCCAGGGTATGACGTCATGTCATCTTGTAACTATACATCAAATATAGTGATCATAAATGTTGACACTGTATTTGACATGAGTTTTATAATAAGAACATTTGAAGTGCACATTTGGACTCATGGGTGTTTTGCTTGCTTGTATGACATCAAAGCAGTATTTATTATAGTCCTCAACGTCTCATCTTTCAAAATACATTTAGTCCTCTGAAGCGTAGAGCCTGTGGTCTGAAGTCATGTATAGCATGTTACTGTACAGCCACTGCGTACCAATTTAGGCGTTTATCAGTGCCATTTTCAACCTGTATACTTTAAAGGGCTACATACAAATTGTGCAACAATATTGCATTTTTAAAAGCCTGTTATATTAAATGAAGTGCCCAGGATAGAGAAAGAGAGAGTGAAAACAGTGGAGTGAGACAGAACGAGAGAGAAAGTGAATTGTGAGAAGAGAGAGAGTGAAAACAGTGGAGTGAGTCAGAGCGAAAGAGAGAGAGAGCTGTGAAGAGAGAGAAAGAGTGAAAATAGTGGAGTAAGAGAGAGAGAGAGAGAGAGAAAGAGAGAGAGAACTGTCCACAATGTTAATAGGAACAAAGATTTGTGTTCCTAGGTTAGGGCCCTTAATATGGAATACATTAAATAGAGTGGTTAGAATATATAAAGGGTAACAGTTTCTATGAAGTACATCCAGTCGTCTGAAAAAGTTTGGGCACCCCTCTGAGGCTGCATAATAATTTACTCTGTCGTCACAGAAAATGATCACAGTGGCATGCCATTCATTTTCTAATAAAAGCTGAGTAATGGGCTATTGTCCAGACAAAGATTTTTAGTGTAGCAATATTAAGTTGTATGAAATTAAATCAGATGTGAAAAATAGGCTATGCCTCAGCCCAATAGGGAATGTCCTCTTGGTGTAACGGTCAAGCTGTTGCTTTCTCCCGCGGTAGACCTGGTTCATATCCCGTCGGTTACATTAAGCAGTCTATTCTCTGAAAATAGTCCAGACAGCATGTACCCAACAGTGAGGTCAGTGGGATTGGAGAGAGTCCCCTCTCCCTCTCTCTGTCTCCTCCCGAGTATCATTTCTTACTCGGCAGGATCCGTCCACGTTTTCGGAGGGCTCCTGGCAAGCGGGGAGTCGCCGACCCGCGTTCAATGTGCCGGTCCGCTTAGCGAGTGCGTCCCGCACGCCCCCATGTCTTCTTTTTTTTCATTTTCATATTTTTGAAAAAATAATTTTTCATTTTTTTTTTCTGCTTCAAAGTAGATTAAGTCAGCTTCTCCAACATTCCGTTTTTTTCTCTGCTTCAAAGTAGATTAAGTGAAGCTTCACCTCCATTCAGAGCCTGCTGATCTTCACATATGTTGCTCTTTATATGCCCCCCAACCATAATCTGGAAATATATTAATTTCAGACTTCTGGACATAAAACTTACATATTGTGTAAACCACACACAGACATGTGAAATCCCTTAGCTAGATGAGCCTCAAACATCAGAGCAATGGCCTAGGCGACAACACCTTGGGTGGGCAATTGTCTTCCAAATGAATGTTCATATATAACACGCCATTCTCCAAATCAATATTTCTATATAACATGCCATTCTCCTTGCATTATGCTGTTGGGTCATGGAGGAGGGAGGTTGCAATGCTGGGAAAAACACCTCCACAGGAGATCAACACAGCATTGCAACATTTTTCGAATGAAATTAACAGCGCCCTTGGGCACCCCTGTAGTTTATTTTTAGTCATTTAGCAGACACTCTTATCCAGAGTGACTTAATATATTTTTTGTGTAATTATTTTTTTCATACCTGCCCCCCAGTGGGAATCAAACCCTAAACCCTGGCATTGCAAATACCATGCTCTACAAACTGAGCCTCATCCCTGCCACAATTCAGACTACTTGACATAATTATAATTCCTATCTAAACCTAACGGCTTGTGAAACCCCCACACAGAGGTGTGAAATTCCTCAACTTGAGGAGCTTCAAACATCAGAACAATGGCCTGACAACACCTGAGACATTTTTTAGGAAGATGGCATCATCTGGTTCTATTGCCAACATGATTAGCTAAGTTATAAAAAAAAGTATATTACAGAGTTAGGCTTTCACAATAACATTCCTGGAAACAGATTGTAATTTTGATGCGCATAGGAATCATGAGTGCATTCAGGTGCGTATGCCACGGCTAAGTTTATTCACAGTAGACAAACAGGCTCATTCTGTTCAGAATAACCCAGGGTATGACGTCATGTCATCTTGTAACTATACATCAAATATAGTGATCATAAATGTTGACACTGTATTTGACATGAGTTTTATAATAAGAACATTTGAAGTGCACATTTGGACTCATGGGTGTTTTGCTTGCTTGTATGATATCAAAGCAGTATTTATTATAGTCCTCAACGTCTCATCTTTCAAAATACATTTAGTCCTCTGAAGCGTAGAGCCTGTGGTCTGAAGTCATGTATAGCATGTTACTGTACAGCCACTGCGTACCAATTTAGGCGTTTATCAGTGCCATTTTCAACCTGTATACTTTAAAGGGCTACATACAAATTGTGCAACAATATTGCATTTTTAAAAGCCTGTTATATTAAATGAAGTGCCCAGGATAGAGAAAGAGAGAGTGAAAACAGTGGAGTGAGACAGAACGAGAGAGAAAGTGAATTGTGAGAAGAGAGAGAGTGAAAACAGTGGAGTGAGTCAGAGCGAAAGAGAGAGAGAGCTGTGAAGAGAGAGAAAGAGTGAAAACAGTGGAGTAAGAGAGAGAGAGAGAGAGAGAGAGAGAGAGAAAGAGAGAGAGAACTGTCCACAATGTTAATAGGAACAAAGATTTGTGTTCCTAGGTTAGGGCCCTTAATATGGAATACATTAAATAGAGTGGTTAGAATATATAAAGGGTAACAGTTTCTATGAAGTACATCCAGTCGTCTGAAAAAGTTTGGGCACCCCTCTGAGGCTGCATAATAATTTACTCTGTCGTCACAGAAAATGATCACAGTGGCATGCCATTCATTTTCTAATAAAAGCTGAGTAATGGGCTATTGTCCAGACAAAGATTTTTAGTGTAGCAATATTAAGTTGTATGAAATTAAATCAGATGTGAAAAATAGGCTATGCCTCAGCCCAATAGGGAATGTCCTCTTGGTGTAACGGTCAAGCTGTTGCTTTCTCCCGCGGTAGACCTGGTTCATATCCCGTCGGTTACATTAAGCAGTCTATTCTCTGAAAATAGTCCAGACAGCATGTACCCAACAGTGAGGTCAGTGGGATTGGAGAGAGTCCCCTCTCCCTCTCTCTGTCTCCTCCCGAGTATCATTTCTTACTCGGCAGGATCCGTCCACGTTTTCGGAGGGCTCCTGGCAAGCGGGGAGTCGCCGACCCGCGTTCAATGTGCCGGTCCGCTTAGCGAGTGCGTCCCGCACGCCCCCATGTCTTCTTTTTTTTCATTTTCATATTTTTGAAAAAATAATTTTTCATTTTTTTTTTCTGCTTCAAAGTAGATTAAGTGAAGCTTCACCTCCATTCAGAGCCTGCTGATCTTCACATATGTTGCTCTTTATATGCCCCCCAACCATAATCTGGAAATATATTAATTTCAGACTTCTGGACATAAAACTTACATATTGTGTAAACCACACACAGACATGTGAAATCCCTTAGCTAGATGAGCCTCAAACATCAGAGCAATGGCCTAGGCGACAACACCTTGGGTGGGCAATTGTCTTCCAAATGAATGTTCATATATAACACGCCATTCTCCAAATCAATATTTCTATATAACATGCCATTCTCCTTGCATTATGCTGTTGGGTCATGGAGGAGGGAGGTTGCAATGCTGGGAAAAACACCTCCACAGGAGATCAACACAGCATTGCAACATTTTTCGAATGAAAGTAACAGCGCCCTTGGGCACCCCTGTAGTTTATTTTTAGTCATTTAGCAGACACTCTTATCCAGAGTGACTTAATATATTTTTTGTGTAATTATTTTTTTCATACCTGCCCCCCAGTGGGAATCAAACCCTAAACCCTGGCATTGCAAATACCATGCTCTACAAACTGAGCCTCATCCCTGCCACAATTCAGACTACTTGACATAATTATAATTCCTATCTAAACCTAACGGCTTGTGAAACCCCCACACAGAGGTGTGAAATTCCTCAACTTGAGGAGCTTCAAACATCAGAACAATGGCCTGACAACACCTGAGACATTTTTTAGGAAGATGGCATCATCTGGTTCTATTGCCAACATGATTAGCTAAGTTATAAAAAAAAGTATATTACAGAGTTAGGCTTTCACAATAACATTCCTGGAAACAGATTGTAATTTTGATGCGCATAGGAATCATGAGTGCATTCAGGTGCGTATGCCACGGCTAAGTTTATTCACAGTAGACAAACAGGCTCATTCTGTTCAGAATAACCCAGGGTATGACGTCATGTCATCTTGTAACTATACATCAAATATAGTGATCATAAATGTTGACACTGTATTTGACATGAGTTTTATAATAAGAACATTTGAAGTGCACATTTGGACTCATGGGTGTTTTGCTTGCTTGTATGACATCAAAGCAGTATTTATTATAGTCCTCAACGTCTCATCTTTCAAAATACATTTAGTCCTCTGAAGCGTAGAGCCTGTGGTCTGAAGTCATGTATAGCATGTTACTGTACAGCCACTGCGTACCAATTTAGGCGTTTATCAGTGCCATTTTCAACCTGTATACTTTAAAGGGCTACATACAAATTGTGCAACAATATTGCATTTTTAAAAGCCTGTTATATTAAATGAAGTGCCCAGGATAGAGAAAGAGAGAGTGAAAACAGTGGAGTGAGACAGAACGAGAGAGAAAGTGAATTGTGAGAAGAGAGAGAGTGAAAACAGTGGAGTGAGTCAGAGCGAAAGAGAGAGAGAGCTGTGAAGAGAGAGAAAGAGTGAAAATAGTGGAGTAAGAGAGAGAGAGAGAGAGAGAGAGAAAGAGAGAGAGAACTGTCCACAATGTTAATAGGAACAAAGATTTGTGTTCCTAGGTTAGGGCCCTTAATATGGAATACATTAAATAGAGTGGTTAGAATATATAAAGGGTAACAGTTTCTATGAAGTACATCCAGTCGTCTGAAAAAGTTTGGGCACCCCTCTGAGGCTGCATAATAATTTACTCTGTCGTCACAGAAAATGATCACAGTGGCATGCCATTCATTTTCTAATAAAAGCTGAGTAATGGGCTATTGTCCAGACAAAGATTTTTAGTGTAGCAATATTAAGTTGTATGAAATTAAATCAGATGTGAAAAATAGGCTATGCCTCAGCCCAATAGGGAATGTCCTCTTGGTGTAACGGTCAAGCTGTTGCTTTCTCCCGCGGTAGACCTGGTTCATATCCCGTCGGTTACATTAAGCAGTCTATTCTCTGAAAATAGTCCAGACAGCATGTACCCAACAGTGAGGTCAGTGGGATTGGAGAGAGTCCCCTCTCCCTCTCTCTGTCTCCTCCCGAGTATCATTTCTTACTCGGCAGGATCCGTCCACGTTTTCGGAGGGCTCCTGGCAAGCGGGGAGTCGCCGACCCGCGTTCAATGTGCCGGTCCGCTTAGCGAGTGCGTCCCGCACGCCCCCATGTCTTCTTTTTTTTCATTTTCATATTTTTTAAAAAATAATTTTTCATTTTTTTTTTCTGCTTCAAAGTAGATTAAATGAAGCTTCACCTCCATTCAGAGCCTGCTGATCTTCACATATGTTGCTCTTTATATGCCCCCCAACCATAATCTGGAAATATATTAATTTCAGACTTCTGGACATAAAACTTACATATTGTGTAAACCACACACAGACATGTGAAATCCCTTAGCTAGATGAGCCTCAAACATCAGAGCAATGGCCTAGGCGACAACACCTTGGGTGGGCAATTGCCTTCCAAATGAATGTTCATATATAACACGCCATTCTCCAAATCAATATTTCTATATAACATGCCATTCTCCTTGCATTATGCTGTTGGGTCATGGAGGAGGGAGGTTGCAATGCTGGGAAAAACACCTCCACAGGAGATCAACACAGCATTGCAAAATTTTTCGAATGAAAGTAACAGCGCCCTTGGGCACCCCTGTAGTTTATTTTTAGTCATTTAGCAGACACTCTTATCCAGAGTGACTTAATATATTTTTTGTGTAATTATTTTTTTCATACCTGCCCCCCAGTGGGAATCAAACCCTAAACCCTGGCATTGCAAATACCATGCTCTACAAACTGAGCCTCATCCCTGCCACAATTCAGACTACTTGACATAATTATAATTCCTATCTAAACCTAACGGCTTGTGAAACCCCCACACAGAGGTGTGAAATTCCTCAACTTGAGGAGCTTCAAACATCAGAACAATGGCCTGACAACACCTGAGACATTTTTTAGGAAGATGGCATCATCTGGTTCTATTGCCAACATGATTAGCTAAGTTATAAAAAAAAGTATATTACAGAGTTAGGCTTTCACAATAACATTCCTGGAAACAGATTGTAATTTTGATGCGCATAGGAATCATGAGTGCATTCAGGTGCGTATGCCACGGCTAAGTTTATTCACAGTAGACAAACAGGCTCATTCTGTTCAGAATAACCCAGGGTATGACGTCATGTCATCTTGTAACTATACATCAAATATAGTGATCATAAATGTTGACACTGTATTTGACATGAGTTTTATAATAAGAACATTTGAAGTGCACATTTGGACTCATGGGTGTTTTGCTTGCTTGTATGACATCAAAGCAGTATTTATTATAGTCCTCAACGTCTCATCTTTCAAAATACATTTAGTCCTCTGAAGCGTAGAGCCTGTGGTCTGAAGTCATGTATAGCATGTTACTGTACAGCCACTGCGTACCAATTTAGGCGTTTATCAGTGCCATTTTCAACCTGTATACTTTAAAGGGCTACATACAAATTGTGCAACAATATTGCATTTTTAAAAGCCTGTTATATTAAATGAAGTGCCCAGGATAGAGAAAGAGAGAGTGAAAACAGTGGAGTGAGACAGAACGAGAGAGAAAGTGAATTGTGAGAAGAGAGAGAGTGAAAACAGTGGAGTGAGTCAGAGCGAAAGAGAGAGAGAGCTGTGAAGAGAGAGAAAGAGTGAAAATAGTGGAGTAAGAGAGAGAGAGAGAGAGAGAAAGAGAGAGAGAACTGTCCACAATGTTAATAGGAACAAAGATTTGTGTTCCTAGGTTAGGGCCCTTAATATGGAATACATTAAATAGAGTGGTTAGAATATATAAAGGGTAACAGTTTCTATGAAGTACATCCAGTCGTCTGAAAAAGTTTGGGCACCCCTCTGAGGCTGCATAATAATTTACTCTGTCGTCACAGAAAATGATCACAGTGGCATGCCATTCATTTTCTAATAAAAGCTGAGTAATGGGCTATTGTCCAGACAAAGATTTTTAGTGTAGCAATATTAAGTTGTATGAAATTAAATCAGATGTGAAAAATAGGCTATGCCTCAGCCCAATAGGGAATGTCCTCTTGGTGTAACGGTCAAGCTGTTGCTTTCTCCCGCGGTAGACCTGGTTCATATCCCGTCGGTTACATTAAGCAGTCTATTCTCTGAAAATAGTCCAGACAGCATGTACCCAACAGTGAGGTCAGTGGGATTGGAGAGAGTCCCCTCTCCCTCTCTCTGTCTCCTCCCGAGTATCATTTCTTACTCGGCAGGATCCGTCCACGTTTTCGGAGGGCTCCTGGCAAGCGGGGAGTCGCCGACCCGCGTTCAATGTGCCGGTCCGCTTAGCGAGTGCGTCCCGCACGCCCCCATGTCTTCTTTTTTTTCATTTTCATATTTTTTAAAAAATAATTTTTCATTTTTTTTTTCTGCTTCAAAGTAGATTAAGTGAAGCTTCACCTCCATTCAGAGCCTGCTGATCTTCACATATGTTGCTCTTTATATGCCCCCCAACCATAATCTGGAAATATATTAATTTCAGACTTCTGGACATAAAACTTACATATTGTGTAAACCACACACAGACATGTGAAATCCCTTAGCTAGATGAGCCTCAAACATCAGAGCAATGGCCTAGGCGACAACACCTTGGGTGGGCAATTGCCTTCCAAATGAATGTTCATATATAACACGCCATTCTCCAAATCAATATTTCTATATAACATGCCATTCTCCTTGCATTATGCTGTTGGGTCATGGAGGAGGGAGGTTGCAATGCTGGGAAAAACACCTCCACAGGAGATCAACACAGCATTGCAACATTTTTCGAATGAAAGTAACAGCGCCCTTGGGCACCCCTGTAGTTTATTTTTAGTCATTTAGCAGACACTCTTATCCAGAGTGACTTAATATATTTTTTGTGTAATTATTTTTTTCATACCTGCCCCCCAGTGGGAATCAAACCCTAAACCCTGGCATTGCAAATACCATGCTCTACAAACTGAGCCTCATCCCTGCCACAATTCAGACTACTTGACATAATTATAATTCCTATCTAAACCTAACGGCTTGTGAAACCCCCACACAGAGGTGTGAAATTCCTCAACTTGAGGAGCTTCAAACATCAGAACAATGGCCTGACAACACCTGAGACATTTTTTAGGAAGATGGCATCATCTGGTTCTATTGCCAACATGATTAGCTAAGTTATAAAAAAAAGTATATTACAGAGTTAGGCTTTCACAATAACATTCCTGGAAACAGATTGTAATTTTGATGCGCATAGGAATCATGAGTGCATTCAGGTGCGTATGCCACGGCTAAGTTTATTCACAGTAGACAAACAGGCTCATTCTGTTCAGAATAACCCAGGGTATGACGTCATGTCATCTTGTAACTATACATCAAATATAGTGATCATAAATGTTGACACTGTATTTGACATGAGTTTTATAATAAGAACATTTGAAGTGCACATTTGGACTCATGGGTGTTTTGCTTGCTTGTATGACATCAAAGCAGTATTTATTATAGTCCTCAACGTCTCATCTTTCAAAATACATTTAGTCCTCTGAAGCGTAGAGCCTGTGGTCTGAAGTCATGTATAGCATGTTACTGTACAGCCACTGCGTACCAATTTAGGCGTTTATCAGTGCCATTTTCAACCTGTATACTTTAAAGGGCTACATACAAATTGTGCAACAATATTGCATTTTTAAAAGCCTGTTATATTAAATGAAGTGCCCAGGATAGAGAAAGAGAGAGTGAAAACAGTGGAGTGAGACAGAACGAGAGAGAAAGTGAATTGTGAGAAGAGAGAGAGTGAAAACAGTGGAGTGAGTCAGAGCGAAAGAGAGAGAGAGCTGTGAAGAGAGAGAAAGAGTGAAAATAGTGGAGTAAGAGAGAGAGAGAGAGAGAGAAAGAGAGAGAGAACTGTCCACAATGTTAATAGGAACAAAGATTTGTGTTCCTAGGTTAGGGCCCTTAATATGGAATACATTAAATAGAGTGGTTAGAATATATAAAGGGTAACAGTTTCTATGAAGTACATCCAGTCGTCTGAAAAAGTTTGGGCACCCCTCTGAGGCTGCATAATAATTTACTCTGTCGTCACAGAAAATGATCACAGTGGCATGCCATTCATTTTCTAATAAAAGCTGAGTAATGGGCTATTGTCCAGACAAAGATTTTTAGTGTAGCAATATTAAGTTGTATGAAATTAAATCAGATGTGAAAAATAGGCTATGCCTCAGCCCAATAGGGAATGTCCTCTTGGTGTAACGGTCAAGCTGTTGCTTTCTCCCGCGGTAGACCTGGTTCATATCCCGTCGGTTACATTAAGCAGTCTATTCTCTGAAAATAGTCCAGACAGCATGTACCCAACAGTGAGGTCAGTGGGATTGGAGAGAGTCCCCTCTCCCTCTCTCTGTCTCCTCCCGAGTATCATTTCTTACTCGGCAGGATCCGTCCACGTTTTCGGAGGGCTCCTGGCAAGCGGGGAGTCGCCGACCCGCGTTCAATGTGCCGGTCCGCTTAGCGAGTGCGTCCCGCACGCCCCCATGTCTTCTTTTTTTTCATTTTCATATTTTTTAAAAAATAATTTTTCATTTTTTTTTTCTGCTTCAAAGTAGATTAAGTGAAGCTTCACCTCCATTCAGAGCCTGCTGATCTTCACATATGTTGCTCTTTATATGCCCCCCAACCATAATCTGGAAATATATTAATTTCAGACTTCTGGACATAAAACTTACATATTGTGTAAACCACACACAGACATGTGAAATCCCTTAGCTAGATGAGCCTCAAACATCAGAGCAATGGCCTAGGCGACAACACCTTGGGTGGGCAATTGCCTTCCAAATGAATGTTCATATATAACACGCCATTCTCCAAATCAATATTTCTATATAACATGCCATTCTCCTTGCATTATGCTGTTGGGTCATGGAGGAGGGAGGTTGCAATGCTGGGAAAAACACCTCCACAGGAGATCAACACAGCATTGCAACATTTTTCGAATGAAAGTAACAGCGCCCTTGGGCACCCCTGTAGTTTATTTTTAGTCATTTAGCAGACACTCTTATCCAGAGTGACTTAATATATTTTTTGTGTAATTATTTTTTTCATACCTGCCCCCCAGTGGGAATCAAACCCTAAACCCTGGCATTGCAAATACCATGCTCTACAAACTGAGCCTCATCCCTGCCACAATTCAGACTACTTGACATAATTATAATTCCTATCTAAACCTAACGGCTTGTGAAACCCCCACACAGAGGTGTGAAATTCCTCAACTTGAGGAGCTTCAAACATCAGAACAATGGCCTGACAACACCTGAGACATTTTTTAGGAAGATGGCATCATCTGGTTCTATTGCCAACATGATTAGCTAAGTTATAAAAAAAAGTATATTACAGAGTTAGGCTTTCACAATAACATTCCTGGAAACAGATTGTAATTTTGATGCGCATAGGAATCATGAGTGCATTCAGGTGCGTATGCCACGGCTAAGTTTATTCACAGTAGACAAACAGGCTCATTCTGTTCAGAATAACCCAGGGTATGACGTCATGTCATCTTGTAACTATACATCAAATATAGTGATCATAAATGTTGACACTGTATTTGACATGAGTTTTATAATAAGAACATTTGAAGTGCACATTTGGACTCATGGGTGTTTTGCTTGCTTGTATGACATCAAAGCAGTATTTATTATAGTCCTCAACGTCTCATCTTTCAAAATACATTTAGTCCTCTGAAGCGTAGAGCCTGTGGTCTGAAGTCATGTATAGCATGTTACTGTACAGCCACTGCGTACCAATTTAGGCGTTTATCAGTGCCATTTTCAACCTGTATACTTTAAAGGGCTACATACAAATTGTGCAACAATATTGCATTTTTAAAAGCCTGTTATATTAAATGAAGTGCCCAGGATAGAGAAAGAGAGAGTGAAAACAGTGGAGTGAGACAGAACGAGAGAGAAAGTGAATTGTGAGAAGAGAGAGAGTGAAAACAGTGGAGTGAGTCAGAGCGAAAGAGAGAGAGAGCTGTGAAGAGAGAGAAAGAGTGAAAATAGTGGAGTAAGAGAGAGAGAGAGAGAGAGAAAGAGAGAGAGAACTGTCCACAATGTTAATAGGAACAAAGATTTGTGTTCCTAGGTTAGGGCCCTTAATATGGAATACATTAAATAGAGTGGTTAGAATATATAAAGGGTAACAGTTTCTATGAAGTACATCCAGTCGTCTGAAAAAGTTTGGGCACCCCTCTGAGGCTGCATAATAATTTACTCTGTCGTCACAGAAAATGATCACAGTGGCATGCCATTCATTTTCTAATAAAAGCTGAGTAATGGGCTATTGTCCAGACAAAGATTTTTAGTGTAGCAATATTAAGTTGTATGAAATTAAATCAGATGTGAAAAATAGGCTATGCCTCAGCCCAATAGGGAATGTCCTCTTGGTGTAACGGTCAAGCTGTTGCTTTCTCCCGCGGTAGACCTGGTTCATATCCCGTCGGTTACATTAAGCAGTCTATTCTCTGAAAATAGTCCAGACAGCATGTACCCAACAGTGAGGTCAGTGGGATTGGAGAGAGTCCCCTCTCCCTCTCTCTGTCTCCTCCCGAGTATCATTTCTTACTCGGCAGGATCCGTCCACGTTTTCGGAGGGCTCCTGGCAAGCGGGGAGTCGCCGACCCGCGTTCAATGTGCCGGTCCGCTTAGCGAGTGCGTCCCGCACGCCCCCATGTCTTCTTTTTTTTCATTTTCATATTTTTGAAAAAATAATTTTTCATTTTTTTTTTCTGCTTCAAAGTAGATTAAGTGAAGCTTCACCTCCATTCAGAGCCTGCTGATCTTCACATATGTTGCTCTTTATATGCCCCCCAACCATAATCTGGAAATATATTAATTTCAGACTTCTGGACATAAAACTTACATATTGTGTAAACCACACACAGACATGTGAAATCCCTTAGCTAGATGAGCCTCAAACATCAGAGCAATGGCCTAGGCGACAACACCTTGGGTGGGCAATTGTCTTCCAAATGAATGTTCATATATAACACGCCATTCTCCAAATCAATATTTCTATATAACATGCCATTCTCCTTGCATTATGCTGTTGGGTCATGGAGGAGGGAGGTTGCAATGCTGGGAAAAACACCTCCACAGGAGATCAACACAGCATTGCAACATTTTTCGAATGAAAGTAACAGCGCCCTTGGGCACCCCTGTAGTTTATTTTTAGTCATTTAGCAGACACTCTTATCCAGAGTGACTTAATATATTTTTTGTGTAATTATTTTTTTCATACCTGCCCCCCAGTGGGAATCAAACCCTAAACCCTGGCATTGCAAATACCATGCTCTACAAACTGAGCCTCATCCCTGCCACAATTCAGACTACTTGACATAATTATAATTCCTATCTAAACCTAACGGCTTGTGAAACCCCCACACAGAGGTGTGAAATTCCTCAACTTGAGGAGCTTCAAACATCAGAACAATGGCCTGACAACACCTGAGACATTTTTTAGGAAGATGGCATCATCTGGTTCTATTGCCAACATGATTAGCTAAGTTATAAAAAAAAGTATATTACAGAGTTAGGCTTTCACAATAACATTCCTGGAAACAGATTGTAATTTTGATGCGCATAGGAATCATGAGTGCATTCAGGTGCGTATGCCACGGCTAAGTTTATTCACAGTAGACAAACAGGCTCATTCTGTTCAGAATAACCCAGGGTATGACGTCATGTCATCTTGTAACTATACATCAAATATAGTGATCATAAATGTTGACACTGTATTTGACATGAGTTTTATAATAAGAACATTTGAAGTGCACATTTGGACTCATGGGTGTTTTGCTTGCTTGTATGACATCAAAGCAGTATTTATTATAGTCCTCAACGTCTCATCTTTCAAAATACATTTAGTCCTCTGAAGCGTAGAGCCTGTGGTCTGAAGTCATGTATAGCATGTTACTGTACAGCCACTGCGTACCAATTTAGGCGTTTATCAGTGCCATTTTCAACCTGTATACTTTAAAGGGCTACATACAAATTGTGCAACAATATTGCATTTTTAAAAGCCTGTTATATTAAATGAAGTGCCCAGGATAGAGAAAGAGAGAGTGAAAACAGTGGAGTGAGACAGAACGAGAGAGAAAGTGAATTGTGAAGAGAGAGAAAGAGTGAAAACAGTGGAGTAAGAGAGAGAGAGAGAGAGAGAGAGAGAACTGTCCACAATGTTAATAGGAACAAAGATTTGTGTTCCTAGGTTAGGGCCCTTAATATGGAATACATTAAATAGAGTGGTTAGAATATATAAAGGGTAACAGTTTCTATGAAGTACATCCAGTCGTCTGAAAAAGTTTGGGCACCCCTCTGAGGCTGCATAATAATTTACTCTGTCGTCACAGAAAATGATCACAGTGGCATGCCATTCATTTTCTAATAAAAGCTGAGTAATGGGCTATTGTCCAGACAAAGATTTTTAGTGTAGCAATATTAAGTTGTATGAAATTAAATCAGATGTGAAAAATAGGCTATGCCTCAGCCCAATAGGGAATGTCCTCTTGGTGTAACGGTCAAGCTGTTGCTTTCTCCCGCGGTAGACCTGGTTCATATCCCGTCGGTTACATTAAGCAGTCTATTCTCTGAAAATAGTCCAGACAGCATGTACCCAACAGTGAGGTCAGTGGGATTGGAGAGAGTCCCCTCTCCCTCTCTCTGTCTCTCTCTCTCTCTCTCTCTCTCTCTCTCTCTCTCTCTCTGACTGGAGGAAAGAAGTGAAATGGTGTGTCTCCTCTGGTCAACAATACTCACCTTGAGAGACTCCACAGCCTGTTGGAGCTCCTTCAGCTTCTTCTCTCTCTCCTGGAATCTCTGCTGGACCTTCTGCTGACTCATCCCCAGCTGCCTCTGTGGAGAATCACTCTTAAATGAGCTATCAAGCTTTATTTGTCCAGTAGATCAATAGTATAGTAATGTGACATAGGGCACATAGAGAGGAAGGTCTAAAATCTTGAGGAAGTCCCTTTACCATATGACATTTTCTATGTTTCTATGTGAATGATTATAGTGTTTATGGTAGGTGTACATGTATCAAGGGGTTGAGACTGAACTTTGAACTATTAAAAGGGCATTCGGAATGATAATAGTGTTTGACTTCAGAAAATTGTGATACATTTGGATCAAACTCAATATACTCAAGGTTTGTGTTCATATTTGTTCTGCTGAGGATCAATTTCATTTGAATGATCTCATATTCAAACAGCCTTAGTTCCTACTGTATCTTTAATTCTTTGTTTATCAGACAGTCACCAACAAGTAGTTCTGGTCTTACCTGTTTCTCAGCCCTCTCTGCTGCAGCTGATACTGTTTCATGGCCTTTATGTTCATCCATCACACACTGATAACAGATACACTGCTGATCGGTACGACAGTAAACCTCCAGCAGTTTGTCATGATGAGAGCAGATCTTCTCCTGTAGTTGTGCGGTGGCTTTGACCAGCTTGTGCTTCTTGAAACCAGGAAATTCATAGTGAGGTTGGAGGTGAGTCTCACAGTAAGAGGCCAGACACACCAGACAGGACATGAGGGCTTTCTGCTTTCTGGTCCCAGTGCAGAAATCACACGCCACATCTCCAGGTCCAGCATAGCACAGAGCAGGAGGGGGAGCAGCCTGGAGTCCTGTCTTCTTCAGTTTCTCCACCATCTCAGCCAACATGGTATTTTTCCTCAGATTAGGCCTTGGAGTGAAGGTCTCTCTGCACTGAGGACAGCTATAGACCCCTTTCAGAACATCCTGATCCCAGCAGCCCTCAATACAGCGCCTACAGTAACTGTGTCCACAGGCAGTAGTGACCGGCTCCTTCAGTAGATCCAGACAGACAGAACAACAGAACTGGTCCTGATCCAGCAGAACTCCCTGCTGAGCCATTTGGACGGTTGTTCACTCTCACACAGACAGACGACACAGAGACTCAGATCAGTTTCGTTTCCACATAAGTTAGTTTTTGGGAGGGCGTGGACTTTCTGGATCTGCCAGATAGGTGAGGTTAGAGGGAGGGAGGGAGGGAGGGAGGGATAGAGAGAGAACTGCGTTCAACGTGGAGAGGGAGACAAATATTTTAGTTTCTAGGTTAGGGCCCTTCATTTGGAATAAATCTAACAAATATGAGTTGTTAGAATATATAAAGGGTAACAGTTCCTATGAAGTACATATTATAATTATTATAATAAGCTTCATAATGCCTTATAATACACTTATGTGTTATAACACTGATTATAAGTGTCTATAATAATAAATAAGTGGTTGTAATGGGGGGGCTTGATATTGATACAATATACTGTAGTTTAAATGAATACTGTATGTATTGACTGATCATTGAGAATGAGGTAATACTTTACATTACAGTGTGGGTATTACTGTTAGGCCTAGGGTCAGGGTTAGAGTTACTACATTCAGCAGTAACCCTAACCCTAGCCATATCTAGGACTAAAAAGAGAAGACGTTTTATAATCAGAGTTCTTTGTATCTCTTCTTAGTCAGACAGAAACCCCCCACATATTATAGGTGGACGGGGTTATGAACATATCCAATGAATTGTTTCTGCAAACAGATGAAATGAAACTGCCTTTCAGCAGGAAAAGCTTCTCTAATAATCCTAACCATTGCTGGGTGTCTTCAGAGACTGAGGTATAGAGACACACTGTCAAGTCAAATCATCTGGCTGTGCTTTCATGTCAAAACAGTTATTATTTTCTATTCATAAAATTATATTATATTATAAGATAATATATTACATCCATAGGCTCCACTCTGTATAGTGTTAATGATGACTGTTTGTTCTGTACATTGATTGAATGGTTAGGACTATCTAACTGTATTCACTGTTTAAATCCGAAGAGACCAGGAGACCTAAAGGAAGCCTTCAACACTGTATCCCTTCATCCAGTCATAGTAAACAACCTCTGTCTGTCTGTCTGTATGTCTGTCTGTCTGTAAACACAGCCAACTTTTCTGCGGTGGTTGTTGTTGCTATCAGTGCTGCACAGCTATTTTCAGGTCTCTCCAGAGATGGTCGATCGGGTTCAACTCCAGGATCTGGCTGGACCACTCAAGGACATTCAGAGACTTGTCCCGAAGCCACTCCTGCGTCTTGGCTGTGTGCTTAGGGTTGTTGTCTTGTTGGAAGTTGAACCTTCGCCCCAGTCTGAGATCCTGAGCGCTCTGAAGCAGGTTTTCATCAAGGATCTCTCTGTACTTTGCTCTGTTCATTTTTCCCTCGATCCTGGCTATTCTCCCAGTCCGTGCCTCTGAAAAACATCCCCACAGCCTGATGCTGCCACCACCATGCTTCACCATAGGGATGGTGCCATGTTTTCTACAGACGTGACGCTTGGCATTCAGGCCAAAGAGTTCAATCTTGGTTTCATCAGACCAGAGAATCTTCTTTCTCATGGTCTGAGAGTACTTTAGGATCCTTTTGGCAAACTCCAAGCGGGCTGTCATGTGTCTTTTACTGAGGAGTGGCTTCCGTCTGGCCACTCTACCATAAAGGCCTAATTGGTGGAGTGCTGCAGAGGTGGTTGTCCTTCTGGAAGGTTCTCCCATCTCCACAGAGGAACTCTGGAGCTCTGTCAGAGTTACCATCGGGTTCTTTGTCACTTCCCTGACCAAGGCCCTTCTCCCCCGATGCTCAGTTTGGCTTATTAAGGGCGAGGCTTATTATGGGCGTGGCTTTCAGCTAGATCTTATTGGCCACCCATGAGACTAAATGTAATTCCAGTTTATCATATCAAATTTACATACTGTAAACTCAATGTTTCCTTATTAAATTCTTCTATAATATGTAGAGTATGTATTACATATTATAATAAGGTATACCACTGTATTATTGCCCAACAATGAGACATACGTGGACTTTTAGGAAACTCTATAAGCATCATTGAAGCTACAAAAATGTCAATGTTCAACCTTAACATGTGCTAACTACGCAACAGACCAGATGAACAGGAATTATATTTACTCTCATGGGTGGCTAAAAATAACTATCTGAAAGCCAAACCCCTACTAAACTATGCCTACAGTCTTCTGATCTGACCTGCTGGGTCATATCTCAATAACCAAGCAACAATAACCCAACACCCAGCATCCATAACCCAGCAGTTTTTAAAGAAAACAACCCAGCTAAGTGACCCAACGCCTGCAACCCAACATTTGGGTCAACCAAACAACCCAGTATTGTTTAGAGTGTGGGGACAGGTGTAGACACCTTTCAGATCATCCTGATCCCAGCTTTCTTTAATACAGCCCATACAGTAGCTGTGTCCACAGGCAGTAGTCACCGGATCCTTCAGTGGATCCAGACAGACGGAGCAACAGAACAGTTCTAGATTGTCAGCCATTTTAGTGCTTTCACCTGAAGGTTGAGCAACAGGGTGTCAAAAATGACTTTCTGTTTCTTGGAACTCTACACCAGAGGACAGGGAGTGGCTTCCTCTTGACTGTGTACTCTGTATCTACAGGTTTTTGGGGGATGGAAGTCAAGCTAAGAAGATGACGTTGCATACAGCTGTGTCCACAGGGAATAGTAACTGGATCCTTTGGTAGATCCAGACAGCAGAGTGGATATTTTAAAAGGGCCTCTGCAATGTCCATACAACAAACTGCACAGCAGAGTATCAGAGATAACTTTAATTTCTTTGAAAGTCTGAGTGGTGGGGGAGGCCTTTTAGATCTGTTTGGAGACGTTAGTCCTGGATGGATGCACTGAGGTATATAGGGATGGAAGCCATAGTGACGTGTAACCAAATATAAGGTTGTGGTAAAACATTACAACGTTTTAAAGGTTCCATAAATGTACAGTGACCTATTCAGAAGCCACAGTGGTGAATGATGAATATGTCAAATCAAAAGTTTTATTTCATTTTCAGTCATGTAAAATGATCATAAATTGTAAAGAAACATGTGGATGCAGTGGGGTGCAAATACCTCTGTAGAATTAATTAAGCGAGAAATGGCGGTGGAAACGGCTTTATGGACAAATATTGATATAATAACCATCATATTGAAGTAAACTTGGAGTCACACGATGATATGTGGTGTGGTCCTCCCACTACGACTCAGGAAACCATGCAGTTTATTAAGCTACAGATGAAATAAGTTATGCTGAACTTCACAGGGTGGTGAAAGTTCACAGTGAAGAGCTTGATGCTCCTTTCCAATAAATATCGAGGGTCTTTTTGTCCATAATAATGTCATCATGTAGGTAGCCTGTCCAGAGTGGGCACGTTCACTATATAATGCACAACCAAATCTGACAAAACCATCAGTAGAGTTGAAAATGTGATGGAAACCCATTTAACAGAACGTTTTTAACCGGTACATGGGAATTTAACTGCAAAAATATATTAGTATTTTCTAAAATATATATTTGTATGTGCATTTCGTCATCACGTGGTCCTCTGTAGCTCGGCTGGTAGAGCACGGCGCTTGTAATGCCAAGGTAGTGGGTTCGATCCCCGGGACCACCCATACACCAAAAAAAATTATGCACTTGTATTGTAAATAAGAACATAATATGTTTAAGTGGCTCCAAAATGACACATTACATTATTTACCATTCAATTCTATTGGGCACAACATCATCTGAAACACAACCGAAACACACTGCAAATGCATCCAACAAGAGTCCCAAGCTTGATGTAGTCATAGCCTGCTAGGAATATGGGACCAAATACTAAACTTTTGACAAAGTGTAATACACTATAAGTGAATTTGTCCAAATACTTATGACACCTACATATGGAGGGCCTAGATAAATACAGTATATTTATTTCTAAACAGTAAAACAGACATGAATGAAAATACCCTCAAATAAAAGGTGACATTCTGTACTGTCGCCTCATATAAAACATTTAATATCAAACCTAAAATGCTGGAGTATAGAGCCAAATTCAAAGTTTAATATATTAAAAAACCAAGGGTGGGTCAAAATTATTCAATAAAACAACTTGGCCATGAAGAAGTTTCAGTAGATTAGGAACTGCTTCCTATAAAGCTATGTGGAGTATAATGTAGCTGGACATTGTAAAGTCTGCTTCCTATAAAGCTATGTGGAGTATAATGTAGCTGGACATTGTAAAGTCTGCTTCCTATAAAGCTATGTGGAGTATAATGTAGCTGGACATTGTAAAGTCTGCTTCCTATAAAGCTATGTGGTGTATAATGTAGCTGGACATTGTAAAGTCTGCTTCCTATAAAGCTATGTGGAGTATAATGTAGCTGGACATTGTAAAGTCTGCTTCCTATAAAGCTATGTGGTGTATAATGTAGCTGGACATTGTAAAGTCTGCTTCCTATAAAGCTATGTGGAGTATAATGTAGCTGGACATTGTCAAGTCTGCTTCCTATAAAGCTATGTGGAGTATAATGTAGCTGGACATTGTAAAGTCTGCTTCCTATAAAGCTATGTGGAGTATAATGTAGCTGGACATTGTCAAGTCTGCTTCCTATAAAGCTATGTGGAGTATAATGTAGCTGGACATTGTAAAGTCTGCTTCCTATAAAGCTATGTGGAGTATAATGTAGCTGGACATTGTAAAGTCTGCTTCCTATAAAGCTATGTCTTCCTATAAAGCTATGTGGAGTATAATGTAGCTGGACATTGTCAAGTCTGCTTCCTATAAAGCTATGTGGTGTATAATGTAGCTGGACATTGTAAAGTCATACACACAATTATATTACTTCTTATTGACATTTAACCTGGGAATGAAAATTTAAGCAATTAATGTACAAACATGTCTAAAACAAATCCTGCAACAAAGGACCAGGTGTGAATGTTCTGGGGGGTCTAAGTCTACCCCTAACCAGTTTGAATACACTGTTTGATTTCACCCCCAGACCCCAAAACACACCCCATTCAAAACAGTTTCAACAGCCCCCCACCCGATGCAACTCAATATTAAGAAGGCATACAGTCAGTGTACAGACCAATGCACTACCCCCAGGATCACAACAAGCCCCTCACACATTGGACCACACACACACACAATGTGAATGGAAATATATTATTATATTTTCTATATATTACAATCACAAGAAAGGGTGTTGGTTATTTTAGTTTTCCAAGTAACATTTCTTGGACATGTCCTTACTTTAAAAATAAGCATGTTTGGTCTTGTTTGAATCAGCCCAATTCTCTGGTTATAAATAAAATAACCATGATTGGCAGAATGTTTAATTCACATCTCTGGCTATTAATAGATTGTGGAACTATGAAAAATAGGGAATAATGTTCCCAACACACCCACCTCACAGTTCCTACACAGACCCTGAGGCACCATGCAGGTCTGACACCAGAGGAGGCTGGTGGGGGGAGCTATAGGAGGATGGGCTCATTGTAATGGCTGGAATGGAATCAATGGAACGTATCAAACACAAACACATGAAACCACATGTTGGACTGAGTTCCATTTATTCCATTCCAGACATCACAATGAGCCTGTCCTGCTATAGCTCCTCCCACCAGACTCCACTGCCTGACAACCATTCTATTGTCTTGAGGACTTTACAACCATTTGGTCTGATCAAAGACCAGGACACCCTTTCAAATAGATACATCCTCTCAGCCTTGATGACTAAACTAATCAAAGACTAACACACACACACACACCACAGTAATCTGATCATGGTGACTCCACAGTAATAACATTTATAACTCATAAGTCACCAGGTGTGATTTACCTTTTGACAGATGAAACCCTACATCAACTACTAATGACTTATGGGAGGAAGTGAGCATTTAACATATTAAGATATAATACATGGATACTTCCTTTGTGTGTTGTACTTAGTCAATTGAAAATGTGCTTAAAGTTTTGAAAAAACAGCCTTTTTGATGATCTGTTTTGAGTTTTGTATTAAGAGTTGTGAAATTCTACCACATACTTGTGAAAATAGTACAAAAGTGATTATAAAATCTATAATACATGGATACTTCCTTAAATGTACTTATTTTGTGTTATGCAGTTATGTTATTGAAACAGAATAAGTCTAATGAGAGAATAAATAAGTCAAGTCCAACCATTACCTCTCTCCTCTTTCACATCCCTCTATCATCACTCCATGGGTGTGTCCCAATAATCTCTCCTTCCTCCTGAAGTGTAGCATTCCTTCACTACTCCTCTCAAATGTAAAAGCATTGGATTGGTGTTGGCATGGGGTAGAGGGAGTTTACATATACCAGTCATTTCCTTTTACATACATGAAGGGAAGCGGACAAGTTCACACTTAGAAAGGAGATAATAGTTCCACACCTCATGTGTCCTGATAACTACAGGAATGGAACCATATTGAGGTTGTCTACTTTCTATACGGTTTGAGGGGAGAGAGAGAGAGAGACAGAGACAGAGACAGAGAGAGAGAGGCAGTGAGAGAGAGAGCGAGAGAGAGAGAGAGCGAGAGAGAGAGAGAGAGGCAGAGAGAGAGAGAGAGAGAGAGAGAGAGAGAGAGAGAGAGAGAGAGAGAGAGAGAGAGAGAGAGAGAGAGAGAGAGAGACAGAGACAGAGACAGAGACAGAGAGAGAGAGAGAGAGAGAGAGAGAGAGAGAGAGAGAGAGAGAGAGAGAGAGAGAGAGAAGTGAGAGAGACAGAGACAGAGACAGAGAGAGAGAGAGAGAGAGAGAGAGAGAGAGAGAGAGAGAGCGAGAGAGAGAGAGAGCGAGAGGGAGAGAGAGAGGCAGAGAGAGAGAGAGAGAGAGAGACAGAGAGAGAGAGAGGCAGAGAGAGAGTGAGAGAGAGAGGGAAGTGAGAGAGAGAGAGACAGAGACAGAGACAGAGAGAGAGGCAGAGAGAGAGAGAGGCAGAGAGAGAGAGAGAGGCAGAGAGAGAGTGAGAGAGAGAGGAAGTGAGAGAGAGAGAGACAGAGACAGAGAGAGAGACAGAGACAGAGACAGAGACAGAGACAGAGACAGAGAGAGACAGAGAGAGAGACAGAGACAGAGACAGAGAGACAGAGAGACAGAGACAGAGACAGAGACAGAGAGAGAGAGAGAGAGAGAGAGAGAGAGAGAGAGAGAGGACAGAGACAGAGACAGAGACAGAGACAGAGACAGAGACAGAGAGAGAGAGAGAGAGAGAGAGAGAGAGAGAGAGAGAGAGAGAGAGAGAGAGAGAGAGAGAGAGAGAGAGAGAGAGAGAGAGAGAGAGAGAGAGAGAGAGAGAGAGAGAGAGAGAGAGAGAGAGAGGACATCAGGTAAAGTTCTGGAGATGAGGGAATATGTGTGCAGAAAGAAACCCTCCAGTATGGTTAACCCCAGTTAGGCCCAGTATGGACTATCAATACAAGTGACCATTTAGAATGTGACCCAGTTCAATGGGTCTTAACAGAACTGGGGGATGTCAGCCATGAAGTTGTATAAACACAACTGGAATATAATTTGTTTGTGATTCATTGTTAATGGATTTTCCATTAGGAACACAGGGGGAAAACCTAACACAACAACACACATAACACACAACCAATAAAAACAAAGGGGGAGGAAACCACTAAAGTCATTACCATATTGTCATTTTCTAACGACAGGGAGAAAACATGTAAAATCTAGAAGACTACTTTAGATCTGGTCAGAAGAAGCCTAGTGCACTACGTAGGGAACAGGGTGAGATTTGGGCCAGAGACAGTAACTCCTGGATGGAAATCTTCATTCTAATGACAGTGAGCAAATCTCCACCCTATTCCCTATGTAGTGCACTACTTTAGATCTGGTCAGAAGTAGCCTAGTGCACTACGTAGGGAACAGGGTGTCATTTGGGCCAGAGTCAGTAACTCCCCTGGGTATGAATTGTCTCTCTATCTTATCTGTCTTCTATATGATGTTCTCCTCTCCTCCTCTCTTCTCTCCTCTATTCACTCTATTCTACCATCCACACCACATGCCAGCTTCAACACAATCCATTTACAAGTTAAAGACACACCTTGGAATAAATAGCAAAGGAAAACTACTACTAGATGAATTTTTTATTTCCCATCACCATGAATCATATTTAATAACTGAACAGTAGCAGACCTAACTTCATCTGTTCCTGACTCTAGATAGTGGATTAAAAAGACCATCAATCTCCAATGATATTAAAGTACAATTCTGAACATTACTGATATACTGAGTGGCAAGTCAAGATATCTGCTGGGTTTTTATTGTTGGGTTAATAGCACCACCTGCTGGACAGGTTTAATGTTGCTTGACTGAGCAGTATGGGAGAATAAAAGATGCCAAACTTAGGGTCGGTTTCCCGGACATCTCCATTGAACATGCTTTTTAGTCTAGGACTAGGCTTCATCTGTGTCCGGGAAACCGGCCCATATAGTTCAATTAGCAAGTAAGTAACACTACCTGTTCCATGATACTGAGGAAAATGACATTGAGACAGAGAACCAATGGAGAAAACATTTCAATGGTTCTGAATGACAACCAACATACATTAACAGCATACATCATGATTAATGTAAATGTAGCCAATTAAAACATTGCATTTGATAAAAATATGTTATTACGTTTTAATTACACTCTGAAGATTATATCAGTCAGACAAAAATAATTGTACAGAAAAACAGAGTATTATATCTGGGTACCATCACCACCAGCATGACTAGTATCTATGTGGACCCTACTACAGTTTAACCAGCTCAGCTATAGACTACACCAGCATGACTAGTATCTATGTGGACCCTACTACAGTTTAACCAGCTCAGCTATAGACTACACCAGCATGACTAGTATCTATGTGGACCCTACTACAGTTTAACCAGCTCAGCTATAGACTACACCAGCATAACTAGTATCTATGTGGACCCTACTACAGTTTAACCAGCTCAGCTATAGACTACACCAGCATGACTAGTATCTATGTGGACCCTACTACAGTTTAACCAGCTCAGCTATAGACTACACCAGCATGACTAGTATCTATGTGGACCCTACTACAGTTTAACCAGCTCAGCTATAGACTACACCAGCATGACTAGTATCTATGTGGACCCTACTACAGTTTAACCAGCTCAGCTATAGACTACACCAGCATGACTAGTATCTATGTGGACCCTACTACAGTTTAACCAGCTCAGCTATAGACTACACCAGCATGACTAGTATCTATGTGGACCCTACTACAGTTTAACCAGCTCAGCTATAGACTACACCAGCATGACTAGTATCTATGTGGACCCTACTACAGTTTAACCAGCTCAGCTATAGACTACACCAGCATGACTAGTATCTATGTGGACCCTACTACAGTTTAACCAGCTCAGCTATAGACTACACCAGCATGACTAGTATCTATGTGGACCCTACTACAGTTTAACCAGCTCAGCTATAGACTACACCAGCATGACTAGTATCTATGTGGACCCTACTACAGTTTAACCAGCTCAGCAGTACCATAGACCCTAAACCCAGGATAGAGGGGCTGAGTGAATGTGGTCTGGACTCTGTGGAGGAGGGTCATTGTGTCAGAGACACTGTAGAAGGACAGAGTACCTGCCTTGTGATCCAGGTCCACTCCTACTCTGGAGGACTGAGGGCCTGATACTTTAGTCCCAACATTATTGTGTATGAAACAATAACCACCTCTAGAGCACTCTAACCTCCAGGACTTGTCATTGTGTCCAAATCTACCATCTGTCCCTGTTCTGCTGATGTCTTTATATGAGACTGCTGTAACAACCCACTCCCCACTCCACTCCACCTCCCAGTAACAGCGTCCAGACAGACCCTCTCTACACAGAACCTGACAGTAGTTAGTGAATCTGTCTGGATGATCAGGATATGGTTGTTCTTGGCCTGTAAGTGTCACCTTTCTGTTCCCTTCAGACAGAGAGAGGAGTGTGCCTGCTGTGTTTGGGTCCAGTGTGAGCTGACAGGAATCTGGGAGAAGAGCAGAGCAGAGACCAATGAGGGGAGTTAGAACAATAAGTGAAGTCAGATACTGTATCTACCCTGTCTTTGATTAGAGCACAGCAGAGATCAAATCAGAGAAATATGAGGAGTCAGATAGATACCCAGTCTTTGATTAGATCTACTATTGCTATATATTTCTAGAGGGATTGTTAGGAGTGTCAGTAAAAAGAGACTGTTAGTTACTTCAGAATAAAGAGACTCACATTGTAAGAACTGTTCTCTGGTCTTGGGCTCTGGAGGCAGTACAACATCCACTATATTCACTACAGACACACAAACACATTCACAGAGAGAGGGAATGTTATCATCATACCATATTCCACATGTATATGACTAGTAGGGAACTTTCAATGGTCTAAAGTTGATGTTCTTATTATTTTCAACACACCTGTAGAGGAGATCTTGGTCCATTCTCCTTTAAGGACGTCTTCTAGTTTCTCTCTCAGTTCAGACACAGTCTTACTCACATCTCCAAAGTACTGAAGAGGACGGACAACGATGCTGGGTAAGTCTGAAGATACACTGGTACTGGAGAGAGACTGATAACTCTGGGGGGAGAGAGAGAGAGAGAGAGAGAGAGAGGGAGCAGAACCAAATGATTGAGAGTTTCACATTGAGTTTTAATTTCACATATCACATGTATCAAGGCAGTTGAGTTACCTGGAGGAAATGGATGTGATCCTCTGTGTGTGAGAGCTGCTCCAGCTCAGTGCTTCTCTTCCTCAGCTCAGCTATCTCCTGCTCCAGTTGCTCCAGGAGTCCTTCAGCTTGACTCACTTGAGCCTTCTCTTGGTCTCTGATCAGCTCCTTCACCTCAGAGCGCCTTCTCTCAATGGAGCGGATCAGCTCAGTAAAGATCTTATCACTGTCCTCCACTGCTGCCTGTGCAGAGCGCTGTTAAGAGAGAGAGAGAGAGAGAGAGAGAGAGAGAGAGAGAGAGAGAGAGAGAGAGAGAGAGAGAGAGAGAGAGAGAGAGAGAGAGAGAGAGAGAGAGAGAGAGAGAAGAGAGAGAGAGAGAGAGAGAGAGAGAGAGAGAGAGAGACACTTGTCTCACTTTAATGAGCCATCCTCATTACACTAACACCCCCCCTCCTAACAACACATTGCGTGCCACCACAACCTCCACACAATCACATTATCCAGTACCCAACACCACAGTACAATACACCAACCAGCACCACATTCCAACCGTCCATCCAACCCCTCCTCTCCAGCCGTACAGACAGCCCCCCTGAGCCCCCATACCTCCTGAAACATCTCCACACTGTTGATCATTTTGTACAACTCAAACTCAACCCTAAGGCGTCAACAGTAATGGCATTACCCTGGCAACACAGAAAAAACATGATGAACAGTCTGTCATTGCAGAAAACGGACACCCCTCCCCAACTCCCAGGTCAACCCGAGCCAACCAGCTATTGGTGTCCAGGGCTCCATGTAATACCCTCCACTGGACGACCCCTGACCTTTCCAGCACTGGGAGCTTATAGAGCACCCTCCACCTATACCCTGCCATGCTCTCAGCCCCCACAACCCCCTGCCACTGATGCCCCTTCACTCCCACTAAGCTCAGAGTGTTAAAAGTCAGTAAGTCCTCCAGACTCTCCTGCCAGTCCCCAGTCTCTGCTGTCACTTGCAGTGGTGGAAACGGTGGTGGCCCCTCCTCAGGCTGCTCCAGCCCTCAGTACTGCAGCATAGAAATCAGAGACCCCTGCTGTATTGAGTCTCTCCTGCCGCATGATGAAGAGCTGCTGATCCAGCCCCAAACCACCAGCCCTCCTCAACAGAGTACATGCTGGTTCCCTCCAGCCCACCTCCGTACGGTACAGTAGCCTCTGTGCTGCTGAGTCAGAACGCTGCCACCCTGACCAGAAAAAAATTCACTAACTTGCGCTGCAGGTCCACAAGCAGACCACCGGGGGCGTTGAGAATGGCCAATTTAAGCCATAGAGAGGATGCCACCAAGTTGTTGATGATCAGCACCGCCCCTCTGTATGCCACTTGGGAGATGAGCCACCTCCACTTCGTCAGCCTCGACACCACCGCTTGTGACACTCCTTCCCAGTTCTTCCTATCCCAACCCTCAAACTATTCTCCAGGGCCTGTAGGTTCTGCTCATCCCTAACCAACACAGACGTCATCAGCGTATGCTGACACTGCTATGCCTGTCCCCAACCCTATGCCTGGCTCCCACACTCCCTGTAGCCTCCTGCGTAGCAGGCCCAGAAAGGGCTCAATAACAAGAGTGTATAGCTGCCCTGACAGAGGGCATCCCTGGTGAATGCCCCTCCCTACCCAGACTGGCCTACTGAGCCCTCCCCACACCTTGACCATACATGAAGCCCCAGCATACGACCGCGACATTACGTGGTCCTCTGTAGCTCAGCTGGTAGAGCACGGCGCTTGTAACGCCTGGGTAGTGGGTTCAATCCCCGGGACCACCCATACACAAAAATATATGCACGCATGACTGTAAGTCGCTTTGGATAAAAGCGTCTGCTAAATGACATTATTATTATTATTATTATTATTATTATTATTATTATTATCCTGTTCTCAGGTTCTGCTCACAGACCATTTTTACATGTGGGTGGTCCCGGGGATCGAACCCACTACCCTGGCATTACAAGCGCCATGCTCTACCAATTGAGCTACAGAGGACCACAGAGTTCTGCCCTTTATAAATCAGAGTACAACTCCACAGCCTCATCTCCCTACAACAGAAGTTACCCACCCATCAGGCTCCCTCATCTCCCCACAACAGAAGTTACCCACCCATCAGGCTCCCTCATCTCCCTACAACAGAAGTTACCCACCCATCAGGCTCCCTCATCTCCCCACAACAGAAGTTACCCACCCATCAGGCTCCCTCATCTCCCCACAACAGAAGTTACCCACCCATCAGGCTCCCTCCTCTCCCCACAACAGAAGTTACCCACCCATCAGGCTCCCTCCTCTCCCCCATAACAGAAGTTACTCCCCCTTCTGCTGTCCCCACCTCTCCCAAAAGCCTTGGAAGTTTGAGCAAAAAGTGACATCTTGGAAGAGCTTGACATGGAATTTCCAATAGGACACCTTTTTTTTTTTTTTTTTTTTTAGTCATTTAGCAGACGCTCTTATCCAGAGCGACTTACAGTTAGTGAATACATATATATATATATATATATATATATATATATATATATATTTATTTTTTTATACTGGCCCCCCGTGGGAAGCGAACCCACAACCCTGGCGTTGCAAACGCCATGCTCTATCAACTGAGCTACATCCCTGCCGGCCATTCCCTCCCCTACCCTGGGCCAATTGTGCGCCGCCCATGAGTCTCCCGGTCACGGATTCGAACCAGGATCTAGTGGCACAGTTAGAACTGTGATGCAGTGCCTTAGACCACTGGGCCACTCAGGAGACCCACCTGCCTGGGCCCTGGTGAAACAGAGAACTGAGCCCTGTACTAGGTGCAGACACATTTTGGAAAGCAAAGACAAGGTCATTGATTTTGGCTCTAACCACTAACAACCTACCCTTACACACCTCTTTTGCTACCCCTGCACTAAGATTTGTGCCATGGCTCAGCACCTGCGCCCCCTTCCACCAGAACCCCAATACACTTCATTAATCACATCACTGTGTGTCTCTTGCAAAAAAATCACGTTTAAATGTTTTTGGCCGAAAATCACCACAATCAGAAACCAGTAGAGAAGCCCATAAAGCCGCCATGCCAGAAAAAACCATCCATTTAAGCAGATTCTGAAGACATGCCCTTAAGAACCCATGACCCATTTTCTCAGCCTATACCGCTTCCTGGGTGAGAGGACACTAAACCCCTCATTCTTCATCTTGTGTTGTACTGACCTTCCAAACCTTCCAGGATCAATCAAATAAGACTCCAGCAGAACCTTCATTTTCCCCTTTAGTCTCCATCAGGAACCTAGAAAGTTCTCTCACCGTATGTACTGGGCCCTCAGCCTGACTGGCTGTCAGCTCTGGATCCAATGAGCCGTCTGAAAACGAGACCGCCTTGTCCTCCGCTCCCGCAGACTCACCTCCCCCCTCTTCCTCCTCCTCCATTGGCACGGTACCGTCCTCCTCCTTCCCAGTCTCTGCCCCCCTGCACTTCCCCCATGATCAGTGCCTCTTCCCCAATGACAGGCAATATTTCCTGGAATGAGCCCACCAAGCCTTCGCCTACCGGAGTCTCCGTTACTACAGAAACCTGCCTCAGCTCATGTAGCCCAGCTGCAACCCTCCCCACCACCGCTTTCTCCACGGCCTGCGCACCACCACTTGGCCATGCACTACTCTCCTCCTTCCTGGTACCACCACCACTTGACCCTGCTCTACTCTCCTCCCTCCTGGTACCACCACCACTTGACCCTGCTCTACTCTCCTCCTTCCTGGTACCACCACCACTTGACCCTGCTCTACTCTCCTCCCTCCTGGTACCACCACCACTTGACCCTGCTCTACTCTCCTCCCTCCTGGTACCACCACCACTTGACCCTGCTCTACTCTCCTCCTTCCTGGTACCACCACCACTTGACCCTGCTCTACTCTCCTCCTTCCTGATACCACCACCACTTGACCCTGCTCTACTCTCCTCCTTCCTGGTACCACCACCACCACTTGACCCTGCTCTACTCTCCTCCCTCCTGGTACCACCACCACTTGACCCTGCTCTACTCTCCTCCCTCCTGGTACCACCACCACTTGACCCTGCTCTACTCTCCTCCCTCCTGGTACCACCACCACTTGACCCTGCTCTACTCTCCTCCCTCCTGGTACCACCACCACTTGACCCTGCTCTACTCTCCTCCCTCCTGGTACCCCTGCCATTTATTTTGCAATTCTGAGTAATCACTACTTTAGTAAGGATTAGTAAGGAAAAACACTTTATTCAGTCCTACTGCAGTTGCTTAATAATTCCAATAGATGGCAGCATAAGACCATGAATGACATTTCAGAAGATTCATTTAGTTCTCTCCCTGGATACACCACCACTCCCCCTCACAGGAAAACTCCTCCTGCCTGAGCTTTTTACTGTCCCTTTCCACACTGCTAACGCAAGAGGAAGGACTGAAAACACATTACTGTGAAGTAATATAATGATGAGTCATGTTTATTATTACCTGTTTTTATGGTCATGTTTTGAAATTATACTTCATTACTATAATGATTATCAATAAGCCTAAACATTAATTCAGTCACCTCTGGTCAACAAAAACGTATTTTCCTAGTACATTAATTGTCAATTTCATCAACCAGCATCGAGCACTCTGCCTTCTCACGCAAGCGAGGGGCATGTTGAGGTAAATATGCTAACCGCAACGGTTGCATTATGTAATTTATTGGTGGGCTGGAAGATGCAGTGTTTTTTCTTTTCTATTCAGAGGCTATTTACTCCCAATATGAGATAATTTTATATAGAAGGTTTTTATAATGCATGTTTACTAGGGTTGAGGTTAGCGCATCTGAGTAGGGATTATTTGGGTTCAATACCTGTCCTACATATCAATCATATTGCTGCTTGTAGCCTATAACTGATGATCCCCACACTAGAAACACCGAAAACTATATGTGCTAGCAAACCCTGTGTTCCACCCCTCCCCTGTGTAACCTTGAAGTTTGTTAAGAAACAAACACTTGTCTACGAAAAGAGACATGTTTAACAGATTCCGCTTGGCACCCAGCCGAGAGCACACGAAAACCACTTGCAAATTTACCAAAACTAACCAACTACTTGCGGTCTGTTCGTAAGTAATAAACGGAGGCAGATTAGCCACCACAACTCTTATCGAAAGAGGCGACATCTACACCAACACACCCCTCACAAAAATCCCACTGACAACAAGACAAACCTTTTTCATTACCACAACCACCGCCTTGTTCATTCTGGATGCAGTGTGCAGATGTTCCGCTCCAACCTGTTCGCCGACCATGAGCAAAACTTCCTCCACACCTTTCTCCGGAACGCACCCGAAGCGACAGCGTTTCTTCTCCACTCGGTTGAGGCCATCACGCCGCCCTAACAAACTACCCCTACTCCCCCCTCAACTCTAAACGATAAACAGTGGAAACCAATAAACAAACCCTCCACCATCAGAAAATACATTCAGAAAATACGCAAGAACCAAAAGAAAAAAGAATAGTAGCCCTCCTCACGAACCACAATCTCTCACACAACCAACTTCTTCTTCTATGATATAATGGCGGTCCACAAACCAACGTTAAAGGTGCATGCCGCCACCTACTGTGCTGGAGTGTGTGGTCAATCACGGTTTCCAACATTTCTAATTCCTCCTACCTAACGCAGTACTTCTGAGAAAATAAAGAAGAGCCCCACTAACTTCTAATAGACCCTCCCCCATCCCCAAAATCCCTTCCAAACCCCCCCAACCCCGTCCAACCTCAATGACCCTACACTTCAATCTTTCCCTCTCTTCAACATACTTACAACAATATAACAACACATGCTCCACCGTTTCATCGACCGTACCTTCCAGACACAAACCATTCCCATGCTTGCCAACCAGATGTAATGACGAGTTCAATGTACAATGTCCTAAGCACAATCGAGTTAACACCACATCTTCCTTCCTAATCTGACTTTTGAATCTTGGTCCATCGACCTTTCTGTAAAACTGTAAACTATTCATATAAATGCCGGCATTTGTGCTCAGATTACCATCTCTTCTGCCACACATCTATCAAAATGGCTCTGATCTTACATTTGGCCTCACCTCTACCCAGTGGAACATTAATATCAATCAATCAGCACATCAAATTCAGGAACGTAAACGCCTGCTCCTGTGAGCCCACTATCTGGGTCCTTGGATCCATCTGTGAAAAGCATTAAAAAAGCATGAAAACTTTTACCAATGTAATTGTCAATTAGTTTCACTATATCACTGACTTCTGACCAATCTTTCCTTTTCTCTACCAAGGTTAGATCAACAACAGGGTCTGGGAGTAACCATGGAGGAACATCCCCTATCACCACAGAAGGGCCAACCTCCAACTTCCTCAAACCACTCTCATCAGCAAGCTTTCCAACTGTCCAACCAAAACCACTGCCTTGTCTACTAGTATATTCCCAACAGTCATCTAGAACAGTAGCAGTGGGATGCTCAACCTCACAGCCTTTCAACCCAATAAGATAATGACCATTTTTTACGTTGTATATCCAAAGGCATCTCTCCTGCCTCCACCAGTAAGGCACATACAGATGTTGATTTAAATGCACCAGTACATATCCTTAAAGCTATATACTGGATTCTGTCCAGCTTCTGAAGCCAAGTTTTGCCTTGTTCGATAAACTATACACCAGTAATCAATTGTCGTCCTGATCAGAGCTCTATAAATATCCATCAACAATTGTCTGTCAGCACCCTATTCATAACCAGAGACCCACACAACCAACTACCGCGAAAGTTAATGAATGAGAGAGACAGAGACATCGTTACAACACTGTACATAGCCATAATATAACGGTTCTTCTTCTTTGGAGTTTAACGGCGGTTGGCATCCAATATGTTGCATTACCGCCCCCAACTGGACTATAATATAAATCCATTATACTTTGTGACACAAAATGGGAAAAGGGGAAATTATAATAATACAGAAAAACACCCTTCCAACTAACCCTACTCATTAAAAACCCACTACCCCATTCCACTACTTTGACCCTATCTGCTCCTGCACCATGCCAACGGCCTGGGAGGACAGGAAACCACAACTCAACACACCCTGTAACTCTTCTGAAGTCAAATCTTGTATGCCCAAATACTTATCTGCAGCTGCCACCACAACATCTTTTTTCTTTGATTTACGTTCCATTTCTGCGGTACAGTTGATAACCATTGCTATGAACTCTAAGAAGCTAACTTTACTGAAGCATATATCACTCGTTGGCCTATCCCTCTGTGCTGGCACAGATCTACTACTCACAGGGATCCTCTCAGGATCTCTCACCCTTGACCCATCCTCCTCTACTTCCTTCACTGTCTCAGCATACGACACCTTCTGCACTACTCTGACTCTAGCCACCTCAACCTGCCTCTCTCGCACCGGACACTTCCGATCCCCAGCAACATGGGCATCCCAACAGTTGACACACATTTGTATCCACCAAAACTACACAATCCTCTATCCCATGCCCTCCTGCACACTTCCCACATCTTTGAATCTCCCTCCTACAAACTGCTGCAACATGACCATAAACGTTGCACCTGAAACAGCACAGTGGATTCGCCACAAAAGCTCTAACAGGATAACTGATATATCCTACCATGACTTTCTCTGTTAAAGACTCATAACTCAAAAGGACTGACAGTGACTCCTCTGTTTCACCACGCTCACCACCGGGTCTGTGTTGCACCAAACGGCGGGAATCACAAACACCAGCAGTCTTCAACCTTAATTGCTCCACTTCTACACTTAACGCTACCCCAGAAATCACTCCTTTCAATGGTGCCCTGTTCCTAAGAGCAAAGCAAGAAACAGATCTTGACCCAAGTTGCGTGACACGGAGCGCCCACTCCCTCTGGTCAGAAGAAACACAAACAAATATCACAAGTCCATTACAGGTTACCTTCACTGATTCAACTGCACCCAACTTCTTTCCCACCCACCCTGAAACCACAAATGGATCTGCCAAAAGGTATGGATCCACTTTCTACAAAAATGTAATTCCTACTGCACCAGATTCTTCTTTATCATGTCCATTGATGCCAGGCTCTGGTTCTGAGCTCATCACCACACCTTCTACCTCACTTAACTTTCCCTCATTCATTTCCATTTCACCTCCTGAACTCGGTCTGACTCACTCTGTTTTCACTTGAATTATAACATTTGAAATGTCTCTATTACTTTGAAATGTTTGTGAGTGTAACGTTTACTGTTAATTTCTGATCATTGATTTCACTTTTGTTTATTGTTTATTTAACCTGCTTTGGTAATGTAACATGTTTCCCATGTCAATAAAGCCCATTTAATTGAATTGAGAGAGAGTGAGTGAGAGAGAGAGAGCTCTGTTAATGTATAGCGGACATGAGTCACTCATGGTTACTCAAGGTTATGTGATGAGGTAGCCCCACTTGTGACTTTAAGACAGCCTGTTCCCAACAGTGGGGCCAGTGGGATTGGATAGGGGCATCTCTCTCTCTCTGACTGGAAGAGAGAAGTGAAATTGTGTCTCCTCTGGTCAACAATACTCACCTTGAGAGACTCCACAGCCTGTTGGAGCTCCTTCAGCTCCTTCTCTCTCTCCTGGAATCTCTGCTGGACGTTCTGCTGACTCATCCCCAGCTGCCTCTGTGGAGAATCACTCTTCAATGAGCTATCAAGCTTTATTTGTCCAGTAGATCAATATTATAGTAATGGGACATAGGGCCCATAGAAGATAGGGATTAATATGTTGAGGAAGAGTCTGTGTGAAATTATATTATTATGTTGTTATGTGAATGATTATAGTTTTAACAGTGCACAAAACAGGGGAGCTGATTGGGTGTTTGATAACGAATGATAATGGTGTTTGACTTTAGAAAATTGTGATACATTTGGAGAATCTGGGTTAGCATATCTATATAATCAAGGTTTGTGTTCATATTTGTTCTGCTGAGGATTGATTTCATTTGAATGATCTCATATTCAAACAGCCTTAGTTCCTACTGTAATTATTATTTGTTTATCAGACAGTCACCAACAAGTAGTTCTGGTCTTACCTGTTTCTCAGTCCTCTCTGCTGCAGCTGACACTGTATCATGGCCTTTATGTTCATCCATTGTACACAGATAACAGATACACTGCTGATCGGTACGACAGAAAACCTCCAGCAGTTTGTCATGATGAGAGCAGATCTTCTCCTGTAGTTGTGCGGTGGCTTTGACCAGCTTGTGCTTCTTCAAAGCAGGAGATTCATAGTGAGATTGGTGGTGAGTCTCACAGTAAGAAGCCAAACACGTCAGACAGGACATGAGGGCTTTCCGCTTTCTGGTCCCAGTGCAGACATCACACGCCACATCTCCAGGTCCAGCATAGCAAAGAGCAGGAGGGGGAGCAGCCTGGAGTCCTGTCTTCTTCAGTTTCTCCACCACTTCAGCCAACATGTTATTTTTCCTCAGATTAGGCCTTGGAGTGAAGGTCTGTCTGCACTGAGGACAGCTATAGACCCCTTTCAGAACATCCTGATCCCAGCAGCCCTCAATACAGCTCCTACAGTAACTGTGTCCACAGGCAGTAGTGACCGGCTCCTTCAGTAGATCCAGACAGACAGAACAACAGAACTGGTCCTGGTCGAGCAGAACTCCCTGCTGAGCCATTTGGACAGTTGTTCACTCTCACGTAGACAGACGACACAGAGACTCAGATCAGTTTCGTTTCCTCAGAAGAGAGTTTGTGGCAGGGGGAGGGACTTCCTGGTTCTGTCAGAGGGGTGGGGTTAAAAGGAGGGAGGGAAGGGTTAGAAGAATGGAGGAAGAGAGAGAGGAACTGCATGCAACAGCAAGAGGGAGACAAATAGTTTTGTTCCTAGGTTAGAGGCCTTAACATGGAACAAATTAAATAATGAATCTTAAAATGTGAGTTGTTAGAATATATAAAGGATATCAGTTTCTATGAAGAACATATGTATAATTATTTTAATGACCTTTATAATGCCTTATAATACACTTACTTGTTTAAATTAAGCAATAAGGCCTGAGGAGGTGTGGTAAATGGCCAATATACAATACCACAGCTAAGAGCTGTTCTTAGGCACAACGCAATACGGATTGAGAATTATGGAACACTTTCAAAAATCAAATCACATTTTATTGGTCGCATAAATATATTTAGCAGATGTTATTGTGGGTGTAGGGTGTTCCTGGCTCCAACAGTGCAGTAATAACTTACAATACACAACAATACACACTAATCTAAAAAGTAAAGGAATGGAATTATGAAATATGAAAAGATTAGGACGAGCAATGTTAGAGTCCGGAGTGTGTGTGTATATATATATATTTATATATATATACAGGTAAAAGTCAGTAAATTAGAATATTTTGAAAAACTTGATTTATTTCAGTAATTGCATTCAAAAGGTGTAACTTGTACATTATATTTATTCATTGCACACAGACTGATGCATTCAAATGTTTATTTCATTTAATTTTGATGATTTGAAGTGGCAACAAATGAAAATCCAAAATTCCGTGTGTCACAAAATTAGAATATTACTTAAGGCTAATACAAAAAAGGGATTTTTTAGAAATGTTGGCCAACTGAAAAGTATGAAAATGAAAAATATGAGCATGTACAATACTCAATACTTGGTTGGAGCTCCTTTTGCCTCAATTACTGCATTAATGCGGCGTGGCATGGAGTCGATGAGTTTCTGGCACTGCTCAGGTGTTATGAGAGCCCAGGTTGCTCTGATAGTGGCCTTCAACTCTTATGCGTTGTTGGGTCTGGCATTCTGCATCTTCCTTTTCACAATACCCCACAGATTTTCTATGGGGCTAAGGTCAGGGGAGTTGGCTGGCCAATTTAGAACAGAAATACCATGGTCCGTAAACCAGGCACGGGTAGATTCTGCGCTGTGTGCAGGCGCCAAGTCCTGTTGGAACCTGAAATCTCCATCTCCATAGAGCAGGTCAGCAGCAGGAAGCATGAAGTGCTCTAAAACTTGCTGGTAGACGGCTGCGTTGACCCTTGATCTCAGGAAACAGAGTGGACCGACACCAGCAGATGACATGGCACCCCAAACCATCACTGATGGTGGAAACTTTACACTAGACTTCAGGCAACGTGGATCCTGTGCCTCTCCTGTCTTCCTCCAGACTCTGGGACCTCGATTTCCAAAGGAAATGCAAAATTTGCTTTCGTCAGAAAACATGACTTTAGACCACTCAGCAGCAGTCCAGCTCTTTTTTTCCTTAGCCCAGGTGAGACGCTTTTCGCGCTGTTTCTTGGTCAACAGTGGCTTGACACGAGGTATGCGGCAGTTGAAACCCATGTCTTTCAAGCGTCTCTTGGTGGTGGATCTTGAAGCCCTGACTCCAGCAGCTGTCCACTCCTTGTGAATCTCCCCCACATTTTTGAATGGGTTTTTTTTCACAATCTTGACTAGGGCGCGGTGATCCCTATCGCTTGTACACTTTTTCTGACCACAGTTTTTCCTTCCCTTTGCCTCTCTATTAATGTGTTTGGACACAGAGCTCTGAGAACAGCCAGCCTCTTCTGCAATAACCTTTTGTGTCTTTCCCTCCTTGTGCAATGTGTCGATGGTCGCCTTTTGGACAGCTGTCAAATCTGAAGTCTTCCCCATGTTTGTGTAGGCTTCAGAACTGGACTGAGAGACCATTTAAAGCCCTTTGCAGGTGTTTTGAGTTAATCAGCTGATTATTTTGTGGCACCAGGTGTCTTCAAAATGTAACCCTTACACAATATTCTAATTTTGTGACACACGGAATTTTGGATTTTCATTTGTTGCCACTTCAAATCATCAAAATTAAATGAAATAAACATTTGAATGCATCAGTCTGTGTGCAATGAATAAATATAATGTACAAGTTACACCTTTTGAATGCAATTACTGAAATAAATCAAGTTTTTCAAAATATTCTAATTTACTGACTTTTACCTGTATATATTGATCAGTGTGTTTTTCTGTAACAACTTGGTATCACAATTTTTGAACCCTTAAACAGAATTCCATCAAGTCCAGATAGCTCATCCCTGTATTGACCATAAGGGTATGGTATAGCTTGTACAGACTACCTGCATGTTATGGCTTGTATCACCTTTTGCAAACACTCATCTTCTGCAGTAGCACGTGAAATAACTGTCCACATTTCATCTGAGACTGGGCAACTCTCTCTGATAAGGTTTACATGTATGGTCTCGTCCTGCTCATATATATCTGGTTTGGTTCTGAGCTGTCAAAAGCTCTGGACAATGTGTCTGCCACTAACAATTCTTTCCCTGGCCTGTACTCGAGTTGCAAGTCATATTTCTGAAGTTTTAGAAACAGTCTCTGTTCCCTTGGTGGTGTGTACGTTAGACCCTTCTTTACAATAGTAACTTAAGGTTGATGATCTGTTTCATCCCACACTGTTTTACCACAGATAAACACACTGAATTTCTCACATGCACATGACAGTGCCAATGCCTCTTTCTCAATTCGAGCATAGTTCCACTCAGAAGTTGTCAGAGCCCTGGAGGCATATGCAACTGGGCGCCATCTAGTGCCATACTGCTGTAACAACACTGCACCTTAACCTGCTTTAGAGGCATCTGCTGAGATTGAGGTTTTGAGCTTTTTATCATAGAACCAAAGTAGTGGAGCATGCATGATCAATGCCTTGAGCTCCTCAAAACTCTTTCTGATGATTACTGTTCCAACACCAATCTGTAGTTTTACACAGTAGACTTCTCATCTGACTAGTGTGAGTTGCCAGATTAGGTACAAATTAGCCCACATAGTTAACCATCCCTTAGAACCTTTGTACGTCCTCTTGATCGGTAGGCAGTGGCATGTTCTTGATGGCGGTCACTTTGCTCTGGTCTGTCTGAACACCTTCACATGTTAGTTTTTCACCCAAGATGGTTATTTCTGTCTTTCTGAATTCCCATTTGTCTGCATTTAGCTTTAGCCCATTATTTTACATTTAAGTCATTTAGCAGACACCCTTATCCAGAGCGACTTACAGACACCATGCTCTACCAACTGAGCTACATCCCTGCCGGCCATTCCCTCCCCTACCCTGGACGAATTGTGCGCCACCCCATGGGTCTCCCGGTCACGGCCGGCTACGACAGAGCCTGGATTCGAACCAGGATCTCTAGTGGCACAGCTAGCACAATGCAGTGCCTTAGACCACTGCGCCACTCTGACTAGATCAAGTGCTGCTTTCAACCTGGTGTTGTGCTCTTCAAGAGTCTGAGCCCATATTTGCACATCATCAATGGACACTGTGGTGCCTGACACACTCTCAGATATCTGTTGGACTGTCCTGTGAAAGACTTCTGGTGCTGAAGTGAGACCAAACGGGAGCCTTTTAAATGACTAGCTACCAAAAGGAGGATTGAAAGTACAAAGCCTTGTACTCTCCTTGTCTTGACTGATCAGCCAAAACCCTGAAGAGGCGTCTAGCTTTGAGAAGTATTTAGCCCCTGCTATGTCCCTGAATATCTCCCCTCTGGTAGGCAGCTGAAAGGGTTCCATTTTTACATGCTTGTTTAGCTCTTTTGGATCCATACACAGTCTGAGCGAGCCGTCTTCCTTCTCAACTATTACTAGTGAGTGGACCCATTCAGTAGGCTCTTCTACTTTGTCTAGGATATCGAAGGACTCTAGCCTCAGCAGCTCTGCTTTTAGCTAGTCTCTTGGTGATAATGGTACCTTTCTAGGTGCATGGATCACTGGTCTATTTGGCTGATCTAACTCTATTTTGTACTGCACCTTGAGTTTTCCTATTCCCTGAAAAACATCAGCATATGCATCCTCAACATGAGTCACTTCACCATATGAACCCATTTCACTAGACCCAGTAAGTTACATGACTTTAACCCAATGATGGGTGTTGTTTCTCCCTTTACTATGACAAACGGAACCTTGTGAGATTCATCATCTACCTCCAGCACCAACCTGCATGTCCCTGAAGTCCACTGGTTTTACCTGTAAAAGTAACAATTCAGTCTCTGGAATGATGTTGACCTGTGCTCCAGTGTCAAGTTTGAACACAATATCAGTTCCATTAGTCTTGTAGGTAGCAGTCCTCGTCTAGTCCTGCAAGTGCGACTGTTCCCACAAAGAGGTCACCAAAAGACCCATCACTGTACTCGTTGTCACCACTGTTGTCCTGGTCCTCATTGACACAGTGTACTGTATTTTGTTGTCTCCGCTGCCTGCATTTGAGAAGGGGTTCTTCATGCCACAGTTGTAACACTCTTTTCTATATGCTGGGCACTGGCAAGGTCTGTGCTCTCCTCCACAGCTGCTGCAGGAGCGCTGGTTCCCTGAAGTGGGCTGCTGTCCTTTGAAGTTAGCCGTTTCGCTGTAGCTCTTCCTTCGCTAACGTACTCCACTTTGCATACGGTGTCACTAAGAACACCGCTGTCCATTGGCCGTATGCGACTCTGAGTCACCTCTCTAGCTTGACACATTTGTATCGCTCTTTCTAGTGTCAATTCATTCTCACCAAATAACTTCTCTCAGCCCCTTGTCTCTCACCCCCATGACAATTCTCTCATATCAGAAAGTCTGCAATTTTACTGAAATTACACCACTGACATTTCAGATTCAAGTCCATAATAATTTATTCTGGGAGAACAAAAATACAGAAATTTGACTTATACCAGTTCATAATCTGCTTGCTCTTCATCCATTAGCTGAAAGCTGTTGTAGACATCAATGGTGTCCTAGACTGTGAGAAACAGTGCGACCTCCTGTGCGTCGTCTTTTCCAGCCGCTCCTATCGCCGTCAGATAGAGGGTGAAACGCTGCTTGAACCGCTTCCATTGCTCTTCAACGTTGCCGTTCAGTTTCAGTTCTGTTGGAGGCTTTAGCTGCTCCATGTCGTTAGCCAGCTAGCACTGCAAAACGACTAGCTACATGCACTAAACGCTCCGTTAGCTCCGGCGTGGTTATTTTTACCTCAGTCTCATTAGCCCAGTGGCTAGTTAGCTAACGTTAGTCAAGTTAGCTAGCTAGTTGACGTGAAGCCTCTTGGTGGCGTTCAGCATTTTCGACCAAAACTCGATGATGGATGAGTCAAATCGAGTTATTTCACTCCTGGTACCATGTTGTATCTTCTTGTCTAAGAAATACTAAAGAAAACAACTGTTCTTTAAAACATAAGTACTTCTTTATTCAAGTTAACCGGAGCCGTACAAGTATCGTGCATTAAGCTGAGATCTCCCACTCTTTGTTTGAATGTTAAATGACGAGACAGAGGCACTGATGCGAGTAACCAGTCTTGTTCAGTATATTGCAATACATCCGGGTATCTCAAGTACACCGGTAAAACACTGGAGTTGCAGTAATTAACATTTACCAACAGATGGCATCATTGTGCCATCTTCCACCCATAACATCTTCCCTTTTATAAAATAGGACAGGAACTGTCAATTCACTAACAAAACAAACCTAGTAGTAATTTCCAACATGAACAGTTTAGTATTTTTTTTTTTCAGTTAACCACTTAACACATTTTGATACTCTCTTCACTTTTATCTCTGTCTGTCAACAATCCCTAATGGGAAACCTACAGATTAAGTATTTTTGGTGGCTGGGACAGACGCCCGCAGCGTGAAAAGACAGGGGACTTGTCTGCGTGGACTGCGGGCTCCCGCACAGGCGTGTCACCTGACTGTCTAAGGGGAGTATTGATGGGCGAGGGAGTGGCCGACTTGTGATCCCCTGGCACTTCGCCCAGTGCCTCAGGCCCCATGTTGACTTGCTGGGGTTCCGTCTTTTGTCATGCGACCCCTATGACCATCAGAGTTCTGAGTAGATGCTGGCTCAGCAATCCGAAGGACAACCCTGTTACGACAGTACAGTGATCCATTCACTTCGACAAAGTAGGAGCGTGGTGCCACTTTCTGTAGACAGGATCCGAGTCTCCAGAGGCCCGTCCGGTCCCCTGGTAGTGGCTTCATTCGCACCGTTTCACCCACCCTGAGCTCAGGTAAGTATTTTGCTGGTTTGTCATAGATGAACTTGGAGACCTGTCTTCTGTGACGTAGCTTCACCAGCACGGCTGTCACCACACATGGCTCCAGGAGAGTGCTTGCTACTGGCAGAGCTGCTTTTAAACGCTGTGCCATGAGGCGCTGGGCCGGGCTGCTAATCATGCCTTCTGTCGGGGTATTGCGCCACTGCAGGATTGCTTTCCAGGCAATTTTCGGAACTCACTTCCGGAGAATTGGGGTCCATTATCTGAAATTACCCTATCTGGCTGGCCATAGCGGGCAAACTGAGCCTTGCAGCGTTTGATCATTGTCTCTGCTGAGAGGTCGGGGAGGAGGTCAATCTCCCAGAAGTCTGAGTAATGATCAACTACCAGCAGAAAGTCTTTGCCACTGTGCTGGAAGAGATCTAGACTTACTATCTGCCAGGGGCGCATTGTTGCTCAATGGCATATTCATTGCAGATTGTGCATTTACTGACATAGTCTTTGATTTCACTCTGCATTCCTGGCCAATACAGTGTGTCACGTGCTTGTCTGTAACAGGCCTCACCTCCAATGTGACTTGAGTGCACGCGCGCCAACATCTCAGGGCGCAGAGACCGGGGAATAACGACTCTCTGACCCTTGAATATTACTCCGTTTTGAACACTGAGCTCTTCTTTGACTGGCCAATATTCTCTGGTGGCTAAAGCAGTTTCTTCCTTGCAGTCGGGCCAGCCCATCAGAATCACAGACCTCAATGCCTGGAGTTGCTCGTCCCTGTCTGTGTGCTGTCTGATTTGTATAAGGCGCTGGTCCGTAACATTGAGGTAGTCAGCCTGGTTGATGTGTTCAACATCCACTTGCTCTGTTTGTAAGCTGCACACTGCGTGTTGTTCATGCATGGAGCGTGTGTGAGTGCCTGATGCAGTAGCCCTAATGAGCGTGTCACTCACATACATCTCTGGCCCTGGCTTATACACCACCTTGAGGTTGTAGTTTTGTAGGGCCAGTAGCATGCTCTGCAGTCGTTTCGGGGCATTCAGGAGAGGCTTGCTGAATATAGCAATAAGGGGCTTGTGATCTGTCTCTGCGGTAATATTGTCACGCCCGTACAGGTAGTGGTGGAAGCGTTGACATGCAAACACAATGCTGAGGCACTCCTTCTCTGTCTGGGCATAGTTCTGCTCTGTTGGAGTGAGTGCCCTAGAGGCGAATGCCACAGGCTGGCCCTCTTGCATGAGGCAACAGCCCAGTCCATACTGGCTTGAGTCACTCTGAATCGTGACAGGTTTTGACACATCGTAGTATCGCAGTACAGGTGTCTGGGTGACCAGTTGTTTTATTTCCCTCACCGCTGTGTCATGTTTTGGGAGCCAATGCCAGATGGTGTCCTTGTCCATGAGCCTCCTTAGTGGTTCACACACTTCAGAGAGCCGCGGTAGGAACTTGGCCAGGTAGGTGACGAATCCGACGAAGCGCTGCACTGCCTTCACGTCAGATGGGTGGGGCATATCCAAGACAGCCTTCACTTTTTCTGGATCCGCCTTCAATCCGGTGGAGGACAAGATGTGCCCATGAAAGCGAACCTCTGGCACTTTAAACTGAAGCTTTTTTATGCTTAGCCTTAGCTTGACCTGTCTGCATCTGACCATCAGGGCCAGCAGCTTGGCGTCATGGTCACATTCTGCCTCCTCATCACTGTCCCCACAGCCCACTACGAGGATGTCATCTGCTACGGGTTCCACGCCACTGAGTCCCATCAACAGCTCGTGCTGTTTCCGCTGATACACCTCTGGAGCCACGGAGACACCAAACGGGAGCTTCAACCACCTCTTCCTGCCCCAGGGTGTCCAAAAGGTGGTCATGTAGCTGCTGGGCTCGTCAAGCTTGCACTGCAGGAAGGCATCTCTGGCGTCCACGAGCGTGAAGACTCTGGCCTTTGGGAGCTTGTAAAGAACATCCCTCAACGTGGGCATAATGTAATGTGAACGTCTCAGAGCCCGGTTGAGGTGTTTAGGATCAATGCATATCCGTAGCTTGTCTGGTTTCTTGACGATAACCATATTACTTATCCAGTCTGTAGGCTCGGTGACGGATATGATGTGGCCATCTGCTTCGTATTTGTCAAGCTGAGCCTTCGTAGCTGCTTTCATGGCCACTGGTACATTGCGGGGTGCACACTGGACAGGCTGGATTGCTGCGTCCAACTCAAAGTGGACTTCGCCGGGAACTGACTCGACCGGTGCGTTGAAGACATCATGGTACTTGCTTAAGAGTGTCTCCTTGCTTAGGGGCCCAGCCTGGACTTTGTCTATAATGTTAAGCTCAGCTGGGATCGTGAAGTTAATAAGCCCAAGGCGCTCGCATGTAGAACCTGACAGTAATGGCTGTTGACTAGCCTCAACTATTTCAAACTCAAGAGTGTGTTTCTGGCCACGTAAAACACACTCTGTCACAAACAGGCCTAAAGAGGTCATGAACTGGCCTGAATACAGTTTCAGCTTGGTGCTACTCTGTGTGAGTTTGTCTCTGGGCGCGAGCCTCCTTTTATCTGTAAGGCTCATAATGTAACATGTGGCCCCTGAATCTAGCTGGCATTGCTGTGGTTTATTATTAAGTAGCAGAGTGACAAACCATTTTTTTCCTTTTGCCCTTACTGCCCCTATGCACTCGCTAGCATATACATCCTCTGTGCTGTTGTTCCCTTCATCTGTGTTTATTTCAATGGAGTGCACTTTACCCTCCTTTCTCTTGCTTTTCATGCAGGCCCTTGCGAAGTGATTGGCTGTACCACAGGATTTGCATCTTTTTCCATAGGCTGGGCAGTGTTCTTTTCCTCGTCCATGAGAAATGCCACAATATCGGCATGCATTGGGGTTGTCTACTGCAGAGTTGGCTGTAGTATTAGCATTAGCTGTGGCAAAAGGGAATTTCTTTACTGGCTGCCTGAATGTACCATTGACATTGTCCATATGTTGCCTTTCTAGCTCCATGGACCGTATCCGTATATCAGTAAGCTCTGCTGCACGGCATGTCTCCACTGCCAAGACCAGTGTCAGGTCACGTTCTCTCAGCAAACGTCTGCGGGTGACCTCATCAGTTATGCCAAGCACTATCTTATCTCTGATCAGTTCATCTCTTAAAGCGCCACAGTCACATGTAGCTGCCTTTTCCCTTAGCCTAGTGACAAAGCTGTCAATGGACTCCCCGTCCTCCTGTTTGCAACAACCGAAAACATAACGCTCGTAGATAACGTTCTTTGCTGGCTTAAAGTAAAGTTGGAGAGCATCAAGAATAGCTGTAGCGTTACCTTGCTGAGCTGCTGTTAGGTTCAGGTTGTGTTTGTATACGTGTCGGCATTCAGCTCCCATTATAGTCCTCAAAGTGGCAGCCACTACCTCATCGTCCTTTTCCCGAAGTCCCGTGGCTAGTGCATAGTCCTCCCATTCACCTCTAAACGTATCCCAGTTTGTGCTCCAATCTCCGCTGAGCTTCATAACGGCGGGAGGGGGAATGTTCGCTGCCATGTCTAAACGGTGCTAACAACACGGAAGCTAACTAGCAAACTCAATCTAGCTAAGGACAATTTTTATTATTTTTATTTTTTTCACCTTTATTTAACCAGGTAAGCCAGTTGAGAACAGGTTCTCATTTACAACTGCGACCTGGCCAAGATAAAGCAAAGCAGTGCAATAAAAACAACACAGAGTTACATATGGGGTAAAAAAACATAAAGTCAAAAATACAACAGAAAATATATATACAGTGTGTGCAAATGTAGCAAGTTATGGAGGTAAGGCAATAAATAGGCTATAGTGCAGAATAATTACAATAGTATTAACACTGGAATGCTAGATGTGCAAGAGATTATGTGCAAATAGAGATACTGGGGTGCAAAAGAGCAAAATAAATAACAATATAGGGATGAGGTAGTTGGGTGGGCTAATTTCAGATGGGCTGTGTACAGGTGCAGTGATCGGTAAGGTGCTCTGACAACTGATGCTTAAAGTTATTGAGGGAGATAAGAGTCTCCAGCTTCAGAGATTTTTGCAATTCGTTCCAGTCATTGGCAGCAGAGAACTGGAAGGAATGGCGGCCAAAGGAGGTGTTGGCTTTGGGAATGACCAGTGAGATATACCTGCTGGAGCGCAGACTACGGGTGGGTGCTGCTATGGTGACCAATGAGCTAAGATAAGGCGGGGATTTGCCTAGCAGTGATTTATAGATGGCCTGGAGCCAGTGGGTTTGACGACGAACATGTAGTGTAGGACTGGCCACCCCTCATAGCCTGGTTCCTCTCTAGGTTTCTTCCTAGGTTTTCGCCTTTCTAGGGAGTTTTTCCTAGCCACCGTGCTTCTACACCTGCATTACTAGCTGTTTGGGGTTTTAGGCTGGGTTTCTGTACAGCACTTCGAGATATTAGCTGATGTAAGAAGGGCTATATAAAATAAAATTGATTGATTGATTGATAGTGAGGACCAGCCAACAAGAGCGTACAGGTCACAGTGGTGGGTAGTGTATGGGGCTTTGGAGACAAAACGGATGGCACTGTGATAGACTACATCCAATTTGCTGAGTAGAGTGTTGGAGGCTATTTTGTAAATGACATCGCCGAAGTCAAGGATCGGTAGGATAGTCAATTTTACGAGGGCATGTTTGGCAGCATGAGTGAAGGAGGCTTTGTTGCGAAATAGGAAGCCGATTCTAGATTTAACTTTGGATTGGAGATTCTTTATGTGAGTCTGGAAGTTGAGTTTACAGTCTAACCAGACACCTAGGTATTTGTAGTTGTCCACATACTCTAGGTCAGACCCGTCGAGAGTGGTGATTCTAGTCGGGTGGGCGGGTGCCAGCAGCGTTCGATTGAAAAGCATGCATTTAGTTTTACTAGTGTTTAAGAGTAGTTGGAGGCTACTGAAGGATTGTTGTATGGCATTGAAGCTCGTTTGGAGGTTTGTTAACACAGTGTCCAATGAAGGGCCAGATGTATACAAAATGGTGTCGTCTGCGTAGAGGTGGATCTGAGAGTCACCAGCAGCAAGAGCGACATCATTGATATACACGGAGAAAAGTGTCGGCCCAAGAATTGAACCCTGTGGCACCCCCATAGAGACTGCCATAGGTCCAGACAACAGGCCCTCCGATTTGACACACTGAACTCTATCTGAGAAGTAGTTGGTGAACCAGGCGAGGCAGTCATTTGAGAAACCAAGGCTATTTAGTCTGCCAATAAGAATGCGGTGGTTGACAGAGTCGAAAGCCTTGGCCAGGTCGATGAAGACGGCTGCACAGTACTGTCTATTATCAATCGCGGTTATAATATCGTTTAGGACCTTGAGCGTGGCTGAAGTGCACCCATGACCAGCTCGGAAACCGGATTGCATAGCGGAGAAGGTACGGTGGTATTCGAAATGGTCGGTGATCTGTTTGTTAACTTGGCTTTCAAATACTTTCGAAAGGCAGGGCAGGATGGATATAGGTCTGTAGCAGTTTGGATCTAGAGTGTCACCCCCTTTGAAGAGGGGGATGACCGCGGCAGCTTTCCAATCTCTGGGGATCTCAGACGTTATGAAAGAGAGTTTGAACAGACTAGTAATAGGGGTTGCGACAATTTCGGCGGCTAGTTTTTGAAAGAAAGGGTCCAGATTGTCTAGCCCAGCTGATTTGTAGGGGTCCAGATTTTGCAGCGCTTTCAAAACATCAGCTGTCTGAATTTGTGTGAAGGAGAAGCGGGGGGGGGGCATGGGCAAGTTGCAGCAGAGGGTGCAGAGTTGGTGGCCGGGTTAGTGGTAGCCAGATGGAAAGCATGGCCAGCTGTAGCAAAATGCTTGTTGAAATTCTCGATTATTGTAGATTTATCGGTGGTGATAGTGTTTCCTAGCCTCAGTGCAGTGGGCAGCTGGGAGGAAGTGCTCTTATTCTCCATGGACTTTACAGTGTCCCAAAACTTTTTGGAGTTAGTGCTACAGGATTCCGGCAAAGTTTTACTCAACTAAGCTTTTTTTTTTTTTTGTAAACCAGAACAGGTGACTCTAATTTGCGGAAAGCATGGTTAGTTATCCGACTCTGACACCATGTTTGAATGTTCAATGACGAGACAGAGGCATTGATGCGAGTAACCAGTCTTGTTCAGTATATTGCAATACATCCGGGTATCTCAAGTACACCGGTAAAACACTGGAGTTGCAGTAATTAACATTTACCAACAGATGGCATCATTGTGCCATCTTCCACCCATAACACTCTTCTGCGCCGGCTTCGTGTCCGATACAGTATGCCACAGAAGCAGGGTTGCCAGGTGAAGATACATTTCTAACCCAATGACAACTCAAAACCTGTACAAAAGGCTGAAAACTAGCCCCGTTTTTTTTTTTCACAGCAAGAGAGGACTTGCCATAATTATACAATAAACCCTTTTTCCATAATGTTATCAAGCCATTTAAGAAGGAATATCATAGTAACTTGTAACGGCTTTAGAAGCAAAATTCGAGTTTCCTCAAAATAATAATTATTGCAAGCTATGACATAACATAATAAAGGAATTTGAATATGTGGCAAGAGAAAAGATAATTCGCCCTAATTAAAATCGCCAGATCATTTTCCATCAATGGATGTTGATTTAACTCGTTTAACTGCTATGATTAAGCAATAAGGCACAATGGGGTATGGGATATGGCCATATACCACAAACCCCGGGGTGCCTTATTACTATTATAAACTGGTTACCAATCACTGATTTAAATATTAATAATATGTATATGAATTAAATATGCTTGTCAACAACAGCCAGTGTTTATTTTTTTGAATTTGTTTTACCTATAGCCTAATCTGACTACTGTTACCATCAATCTAATGCGTTCTAACAACTGATCGGCTTTGATAATTTCCAATTTAATTAACTAAAAATGTCCATTAATAATAGCATAATAACACAAGTCTACAACAAACTGAAGTTATAGGCTACTTATTAAATAGGTTTTTCAGCTCCAGGTAGGCT
>NW_028164591.1:0-20000 GCF_964263955.1 Coregonus lavaretus
GCCTGTTCTGGAAACCCTGCTGTCTGTCTCATCTCACCTGAGTCCTGAAGGCTAAGGCCTGTTCTGGAAACCCTGCTGTCTGTCTCATCTCACCTGAGTCCTGAAGGCTAAGGCCTGTTCTGGAAACCCTGCTGTCTGTCTCATCTCACCTGAGTCCTGAAGGATAAGGCCTGGAAACCCTGCTGTCTGTCTCATCTCACCTGAGTCCTGAAGGCTAAGGCCTGTTCTGCAAACCCTGCTGTCTGTCTCATCTCACCTGAGTCCTGAAGGCTAAGGCCTGTTCTGGAAACCCTGCTGACGTGAAATAACTGACCACGTCAGACACTGTCCAGTTCACTGGGTTTAGACTGCCCAGCTCAGACTTCACAAACCTAGAAAGAGAGAGAGAGAGGGGGGAGGGGGTAGAAAGAGGGGGAGGGGGAGAGAGAGAAGGAGATAGAGAGGATGGGGGTAGAGAGAGAGAGGGGGGAGGGGGAGAGAGAGAAGGAGATAGAGAGGATGGGGTAGAGAGAGAGTAAGAGAGGGGGATGGGGAAATATTTTAAGTGTTTGCTTAGAGTCAGTCTACTACTTGTAACTGTCATTTAGTTACAAAATGACTAGAATATACTTTCGTTTCACACACACTTCTTCATCTCTTGCCTCCCTCCCTCACTTCCTTCCATACACTCATCTGCTCCTCCCTCGAGCTCCCTCATTTACTCCTCTCTCATTCATGTGAAATACATTTACTCTCCTTCACACTCTCGCTCTCTCTCATACTCACACTCCTCCATTCATCCCTCTCTCCTCTGCCAGACCAGAGTCTCTAGGTGAGGCGGTTGGGGTGAGGAGACAGGAGGACACGCCCACCTCTGTCTTACAGGCTGAACCTGCTGGCACAGAGGAGAGGGGTTAGCACTGCACTACACACACACACAGAGGAGAGGGGTTAGCACTGCACTACACACACACACACACAGAGGAGAGGGGTTAGCACTGCACTACACACACACACACAGAGGAGAGGGGTTAGCACTGCACTACACACACACACTCCCACGCTCAGGCGTTGAAAAGCAGAACTCACAGTTATGGTTGTGGACAGAGGAAGTGTGGCTCATTCTCTCTGACTGTACCACATTCTGATCCTGAGAGAGAGAGAGAGAGAGAGAGAGAGAGAGAGAGAGAGAGAGAGAGAGAGAGAGAGAGAGAGAGAGAGAGAGAGAGAGAGAGAGAGAGAGAGAGAGAGAGAGAGAGAGAGAGAGAGAGAGAGAGAGAGAGAGAGAGAGAGAGAGAGAGAGAGAAAAACTATTTGCACATTGTTACAACACTGTATATAGACATAATATGACACTTGAAATGTCTTTATTCTTTTGGAACTTTTGTGAGTGTAATGTTTACTGTTCATTTTTTTTTTTTGTTTCACTTTTGTTTATTATCTATTTCACTTGCTTTGGTCATGTAAACATATGTTTCCCATGCATATAAAGCCCTTAAATTGAAATTGAATTGAGAGAGAGAGAGATGAATTTCCTGGGGGAAAATTACTCAATATGAAAAAGAGAAACCAAAAGCAAGAAACAGACAAACAGAGACATATAAAAAGAGAGATGTGAAGAGGAAGCCTATACCTGTGTGTCTGTGTGTATCTGGTCTGCAGAGACAGAGAGAGATGTGAAGGGGAAGCCTATACCTGTGTGTCTGTGTGTATCTGGTCTGCAGAGACAGAGAGAGAGATGTGAAGGGGAAGCCTATACCTGTGTGTCTGTGTGTATCTGGTCTGCAGAGACAGTATTGGTTGTGTGTTCAGGTTGATTGTCCTCCTGCTTCACCCCCGCCTGTCCCTCGGAACCTCCAGTGATGTCATCACCATTCCCCGTTTCCGTTTCCATGGGAACCGGGGCAGGGCAAGTCACCCCCTTAGAACCCTCCTCACCCCCTGAGGTTTGGGTGTCACTCTGTCCCCCATCCTCAGCATCCCCTGTTCCCTTCTCCTCTTCATCCTCCTCCTCTCCACTCTCTGTGTCCATTGGCTCCTCCTCTTTCACCTCCTAGGAAGAGAGAGAGAGAGAGAGAGAGAGGGAGGGTTCAGAGAGAGAGAGAAAGAGCATTCAGTTGCAGGTCTGCATACTGTAAATCACCAGGTTTTACAGTTACATCATAGTATGAATTAGCAGAGTTAGCAGAGTAAGAAAGGAATATGTCAAATACAGTTTGAGACATGTCTTTATTTTCAGGAAACAGGCTATATAACTTGGTAGCCAACAGTCACTCATTCGTTTATTCATAGTGGCGAACTAGGCTGCATCATACTTTGGCGTGCGCCTGTTTGTTGCTCACTCCCTCCCTACATTCTTGCGATCTCTTTTGTCCACTGTTTCGTTATTGACAGGCAGCGCTGCTCGAGCCAAGCGCAGACGGTGCGTGCCTTTGTAATGGCCCAGGCAGCAACCGGCTGCACCGACAGAGCTAGAACCTCTCCCCCGCCACAACAGTCCCAGGTTCGGCTTAAAAACACGCACTGCCCGCTCGGTTTTAGAATTTTAATGTAACCTATCATGAGAGAATCAGTGCGTCTTTCTTGGTGACTGGGTGTGCTTATGACTACAGTTACATCACCGAGAGAGAGAGCGAGAGGGAGCATGCATTTGTGCTGTTAAAAAAAAGGTAGCAGCTTAGAAAGGGCGTAATGAGGCACGAACATGAGAGATAGAGGCGGGGATAGAGGGTTAGAGAGAGAGTAAAGAGAGAGAAGCACGGAACTAAGAAGATTATAATGGAGAGAAAAAAACAAGTGCCTGTGAGGTGAATAAAGCCTTGGTGCAGACAGACTTCCCGCCATGGAAAGTATTCTTTCCTTTTCACATCCCGTGACCAAACTATTGCACCGAATTAGCCTCGTAACGCCCCATCCGTCCGTCCGTCCGTATAACTTACAGCCAGCTAGACACCGTCTATGCTATAGGGACCGTAGCCTATAGCCGAACTTTCACCGCGCCAAATACAGAGAAACCGCTACAGCATATTGTGGTCGCTCGTTTTAGGTCGCCCTCTCTCTTGGCGTGCTCCAGTGTGTGCGTGTTTATGGAACAAGAGAAGCGAACGGACGAGAGAGCGCTGTTGAGCAGCTGAAAGCCCGCACCTTTTGTGCTGCCTGGCTGGCAGTGGAGCCCTATAGGAAACAGTGAGCAGGCAGCAAGACAGACAGTTGAGTGTCGAGGACAAAAACCAGGGTGTCTGTTCTCCCGGCGCACTGTTCACGTTACCATTGGCTACGATTCACACAAAACACACCAGACCAGAAACGTCATTTTAAACCCACGATTCATTTAGGTCAAGGGATAGATTTGCCTTCAGAATAGTTTTACCAGTGATTGCGCTTAGTTAGGCTGAAAGAGAGAAGAAGAATGGAGGGAAAATACAGAGGGAAAAGAGAAAGAGCAGTCTGTCTGCGTTGTGTTTTGATATCATGATCATTAATTCATAAGCAGACAGGGTGTAGTGAGCGTATTGTGTCTCTCTCTCGGTGTGCGTAGGCTATAGGACGTGTTGGAAATATTAAGTTACCTTTTTCCCAATGTGTTTATCCTGCAGTGCGCTCTTTAGCAGTCTGTTAGCGGGGCCGTGGGGCTTCGCTGGGACTGGCGCTGCCTCCACTCCCCTCACCGGAAGAGTGATGTTCCCACACCGGGTCCTCCGCAGCCGACCTCTCGCCACCTCTCTCTCCAGAACCACCTTGACTCTGTTGCGGGTCAGCTTACCCTCAGATGAGAGGCCGTCTTGGCTGGTCAGGTAACCCAGGATCTCCTTCAGTCCCAGCGGCTTGTGGCCCCCGCGGGTCTCCCCTCTTAACGCGGAGGCTCGGTTCTGCTCGGCTAGTCTGCGGACGGAGGCGATCAGTCTGTCGCCCAGATCCGAGCTGGTTTGCCCGCTGCCCCCCACCCCCGGGTTCCCCTCACCTCGGCCGGCCCGGAGTTTGGGTTTGACAGGTGGGGATGCTGGCTGAAGCTGTTTCGGCCGCAGGAGATGGCTGTTGCTGCTGGAACTAGAACTGGCGCTCCCCTGGCAAATTGTATTTTCCGTTTCAGCAGCAACACCAACGCTGCTACTGCTGCCCTCCTGCCCAGTCTCCACTCCCCCTCCACCCCAGACCCCCTTTGCTTTGCTCGGAGCACCGCTCCCATCGTGGCCCGGTTTTGTGTCGTGGTTGCCGGCCAAAGGGCTGCTGCTGCTACCCCCATCCTGCCCCCCTCCTCCTCTTTCTCCTAATCTCTTGTCTTTTGACGCACTTGCTTTCCCACTGCAGCCTCTCCCGGCAGCACAGCCCATTTCGCCACAACCTGGGCAGCAGCCAGGGCCGTTTCCGCTATTCGGTGGAAAAAGCTTTTGTTTTTTCTCGGAGGTGATACCCGGAGTTTCTGGCCGGGGGTCAGGGCACTCGCTCGGCTCGGAGACAGAGTCATCCTCTCGGTCCTGGCTCTCCACCTCCTCTAGGTCGGTAAAGCTGTGCGCGCTGTCCCCGTTGTTGTTCAAACTGGCGTGTTTGGCTTGCTCTCCCTCCGCCTCGCTCCCACCACCGCTACCGCCGCCGCTACTCGGCGTGAAGTCACTCTTCTTTCGACTCTTTCTCTGCACCTTCGCCGCATTCCTGTAGGATATGGAGCCCTTATAGCTAACTTTGAGCACTGTTTGCTCTTGGATCAGTTTCTCCAGTTCCTCCCTGGTTCTGTCTGGATCCGAGCCGTGTCTTCTCCGGACCATACGACATATTCTCTCAAGGTCCGGTCGGGCTTTCCGGGAGCGCAGAGAGTCGATTGTCTCGAGGATCCAGTCCCGGTACTTGGGTTCGGACATTGTTTGTTGTTTTCCCGGCGGTTGAGTTTGGGTTTGGCCGAGTGCGTCTTTTCTCTCTTGTTGTTTCTGAAGTGACGCTGTTAGACGCTCTCCTATATGGACCCAGTGCGAGCAGAGAGCGAGCCCGGCAGAGCGGAGAATGAAGAACGGAAGCCTCGATGTGCGCACGCGTTGGCCACATTGTGCGCTTAAGGTGGACTGACGAAGATGGCGTCCCCTTCAGTTCACTCACAGCAGACATACGTGGACGGTAGTTTATTTAAGGTGGCATTTTTTCCGTTTTTTTTGCGCATCTCAAGCACAGCGCTCTTTGTTCACATTCCCGCGGCTTTTGGGAAATGTAAACACGCTTTTATTGGTTGTAATACATACATACAGATTCGGAAATGGTCTTATTTCGAATTTATGCATTTCTCCAGATGAACACGTCTTAGGTGGGTCTCTCCAGAGTCCAGGCTAAAGAGCCAACAGTTGGCTGGATGACTGCATCGGGAGACTGATGCATTTTCTCACCTCTAGGCTAAACTGTCTTACAGGAAATGCGTCTCATAGGCTTAAACAGAGTCTGTTCGTCTCTAATAAAATATAAAAATATGGATTGAATAGGTATACAGGTGTGTGTCACAGTGTGTGTGTTTGTGTAGGTCTATGAGTGTGTGTCAGTCCCCAACAGTTTTAAAGTGAGTTCAGTGGTTTCCAAACCTCTCCCCAGGGTCTCCCTGCCAGTCCACACATCTGATCTATTCTACAGCTAATCATCCAGCCCTTGACTAGGTGAATCAGGTGAGCTAGTTCAGGGCTACAACAAAGTGGTGAAAGATCTGGGGGTCCTCAACGAGAGGTTTGGAGACCACTGGGCTATATCACACACACACACACACACACACACACACACACACACACACACACACACACACACACACACACACACACACACACACACACACACACACACAAAACAACAATCCCTTGTGTTGGTCATTTTAACAAGTAAAACTTTATTGGACTGATACTCAAGTTGCAAAATATGACACTTTGTGTTTTTATTGTGTTGTTTTTCCATGTGGTCGTATTAGATGGTGTCTTTAAACACATCCCTTTGCAGTGCTGAGGGTCATATAGGGGTTGCTAAAGTCCGTAACTTTCCCCAAATTCCCTGTTTTTTTCAGATATCCTGGTTGAAGGTGTCCCGGATCTCCTGCTTATTCCCTCAAATTTCCAGGAATCTTCCAACCAGGATTGCTGGTAAACCAGGGAAGTTAGAATTGCGCAAACCCCAGTCATACGTTATAAAGACTATAGGCCTTGTTTATTTCCATAGAAAGTGCAACAGTATGTATATAGTATGTATACACCAGCATTGTGCCTGTCCACGCTGAGAGGAGGATGACCTATAAATACATTGAGGAGACGTGATGGAGGGAATAAACAGCTGTCCACGGTTACGTCCCAAATGGCACACCATTCCCTACTTAGTGCACTACTTTTGACCAGAGAGCCCTATGGTCCCTGGTCAAAAGTAGTGCACTAGATAGGGAATAGGGTGCCATTTGGGACGTGGCTTATGATATCAGGCAAAGGTACACAACATTAAAGAGTAGAAGAGAATATGGAATTGTATTCGAAGGAGAAGAGTGTCAAGACAATGTAATAATAATAATAATAATAATAATAATAATAATAATAATAAGATGGTCTTTTCAATCCTGGACAACTGAGTTAGAGAATGTTATTACACCTTTCTAATCGTTATGCGTAATACAAGACATCAAATAGTTCTGATGTCTGTAACATGAGAATGAGTATACTTCTAGGCCGGTTTTGAAAACAAGCAAAGGACTGCAGGTCATTAAGAAGGCAGAACATGAACTGGTCCCATGAGGCTCAGTTGGTAGAGCATCATTTGACCAGAGGTTCAATTTCTGCTGGGGACACCCAGACAACAGAACGCCTGACCGTAAGTTGCTTTGGATAAAAGCATCTGCTAAGTGGCATATTATTATTACTCTGAACTGACCTAGTGTGAAGACCGAAGTGTACAGTTGAGTGTATGTATTAACACAAAGACAGGAAGAAAACACCAGACTGGAAACAATAACATCAAGACCTTCTGTAGCTTCCCCGAGCTTGGTCCACCAGGGGGGTGAGGGGACACACACCAGGGGGGAGGTGAGGGCAGAGTATTGTGGTTTCGTCCCAAATGGCACCCTATTCCCTATATAGTGCACTACTTTAGACCAGAGCACCCAAAGGGGTTTAGTAAAAAGTAGTGCACTATATAGGGAATAGGGTGCCATTTGGAACGCACCCCAGTATGCGTGCAGCAATATGCTTGCCTAGTTGTTACAGAGACAGGTCCCTGACCCATTATAGTACTTAGGAGACAGTTGTTACAGAGACTTCTCTCCCTCTCCCCTCGTTCCCTCTCTTCTTCTCTCCCTCTCGTAGCTGGTGCTTGTGATTCAACAGGAGACAGTACTCCAGTTTACCTTTCCTATCTCTCTCCTTAGCCTCCCTCCTTCCCCCTCTCCTTCCTTCCCTCTCTCTCTTCCTCCTTCCAATCCCTCTCTCTCTGGTTGGGTCTAGAACTCAGCAAACTCCTTGGCACATTTTTCACTGATGGAGACTCTGATCTCCTCCTCTTCGTACTCATCAAAGTTGCTGGTGTCACCTGGGCCTTTGAACTTAGGGACGAAGGGGGCCTCCACCTACACACACACACACACACACACACACAGGAAGAGAAAAAACGTAACATTTGAAAAATCGATCAATCAATCATTGCATTTACTAAACCAGATTCCCATATAATTATTATATTCAAACATATCAATAAATGTTTTACATGACATTCATTTAGCAGACGCTCTTATCCAGAGCGACATACAGGAGAAATTAGAGTTAAGTGCCTTGCTCAAGGGGGATTTCTGGAAAACCTAGGAATTTTGGGAAAGTTACCTGGAATTGTACTGTACCCTACATGTCGGTTAAGCCCCAACCCTCACCTTTCTCTGGTATACGGCGATCCAATCGGTGGTGGCGAACCACTTGTGTCCCTTGATGTCGTTGACGCCGTTCTTCAGGTTGCCATAGCGCTTGGTCAGGTCCACCTGTAGTAGATTCCTCAATAGATCCTTCAGGTCAGAGCTGAAGTGGGAGGGGAAACGCACCTGGGGTGGAGAGGGGGAGGAGTGGTGAGGAGGGGGAATAGAGGAGGAGGGGAAGGGGGAGTGGTAGTGTGGGGAAGGAGAGGAGGGAGAGGGGGAGTGGAGGAGGAGAGAGGGGAGGATATGTGGGAGAGGAGGGAGAGGGGGGAAGAGAGGAGGGGTGGAGGAGAGGGGGAGGAGATGGGGGAGAGGAGGGAGAGTGGGGAGGAGTGGAGGGGTGGAGGAGTGGAGGGAGGAGAGGGGGAGGAGATGGTGGGAGGGGGAGGAGATGGTGGGGGGGGAGGAGATGGTGGGGGGGAGAGGAGGGGCAGAGGAGAGGGAAAGAGAGATGTTAGGAGGAAGAGGTAAACCAGCTCTTCTCATCTCAGTGCTGATCTAAAATGACTAGGCAGGCCAACATATATATAGTGTAGGGCAGGTAGAAGTCCCAAATGGCATCCTATGTCCTATATAGTGCACTCCATTTGACCAGGGCCCACAGGGATGAATCCTAGGAGTGTCAGAACACTGAAGCACTGAGTCCAAACAGAGACTACCCAGGGATGCAAAACTCGTCAGTTTCAGGCAATATTCACCGCAGACAAAGACTTTATCACCCATTGAGCTAGAAAAGAGAGAGGTGTGAACAGATCTTCTCCCTGTGGGACACTACCTTCTCTGGCGGCCGTGTCATCACACACTCCACGCAACACACTTTGTTCCTGACTGGGACATTTGGAATGCAACTCGAGGTTTGAGATAATGCTGTGGTTATAGTAGATAAGAAGCATATTATAGTTGCCTGTATGTTTCAATAGCGCTAATTGTTACACACAACGTTATTAATGTTAGCTAGCTATGATCTCAGCTCAGCAATGTCAATGGGCCCTGGTCCAGTGTTTATAAAGGGGACGGGTGCCACTAGCGACACATCCTAGTGAAACCCAGTCACTATGCTACTTTAGCAGCATTAGCTTTTTCCCTCTCTGAGTACAGCTCAGGGTAAACTATCCCAAACCCAGAGCCCTCTGGCTCGCCAACACACGTGACCGCCCTCCTTAACAACATACCAACCAGTTGTGCTATAGAAAAGGATCCTATTGGATAGCTCCATTGGCGACATTTCAAGCTAGCTGTGGAGTGAGCTTACGGCACGTACTTCTCTCCGTTACACTAGAACCAGCTCACCTTCCCAGAGACGATCTTTTCATAGATTTGTATGGGCTGGTCAGCAAAGAAGGGAGGATAACCAGCTGCCATCTCATAGACCAACACACCCAACGCCCACCAGTCTACGGCCTTGTTATATCCCTGGAGAGAGAGAGGGGGGGGGGAGGGAGGAGGGAGAGGGGGGGAGGAGGGGGGGGGGGGGGGGGGAGGAGGAATGGGGGGGAGGGGAGGGAGAGGGAAAGGAAGGAGGAGGAAGAGGGAGGGAAGGAGGGGGAGGGGAGGGAGAGGGAGGGAAGGAGGGGGAAAGGAGGGAGGGGGGGGTGGACGGAATGAGGGGAGGGAGGGGAGCGAGAGAGGGGGTGAGAGAAAGAGAGAGGTAAAGAGGGAGAGAGGAGATGTAACATGTTGAGAGTTACATTGAGGTGTGGAGGTAGAGAGAGAAAGTAACTGAGGTCTGTAGTAACATAATGCCTCAGGGACAGCAGTCTCCTCCATTTTGATTCCATAAAAAGCAGTTGCACTGAAACCCATTCAGTGCTAAGCCACTGGGCCTCCATTGCGGCTCACCTTGCTGAGGATGATCTCTGGGGCCAGGTACTCTGGGGTTCCACACAGCGTCCAGGTTCGACCCTTCACACGCTTAGCAAAACCAAAATCTGTCACCTGAGAGAGAGAGAGAGAGAGAGAGAGAGAGAGAGACCACCGTAAATACAACCCATATTTATTTGCACATCGTTATAACACTGTACATAGCCATAATATGACATTTGAAATGTCTCTATTCCTTTGAAACTTTTATGATTTTAATGTTTACTGTTCATTTTTGATTGCTTATTTCACTTTTGTTTATTATCTATTTCAGTTGTTTTGGCAATGTAAACATATGTTTCCCATGCCAATAAAGCCCTTTGAATTGAATTGAATTGAGAGAGAGAGAGAGAGAGAGAGCGAGACAGGAGGAGGGTAATTACACAACAGTTAAATAGTAGCTACAGAGGAATGACAGAGTATCTGCAGTACCACTATTCCCCACTAGGGGGATGCAGAGACTGTGCTATAAACTACTACTGTACACATACACATACAGTAAGTGCATGTAATAGAACCTTTTCCAGTACACGACACACCGACGTCACGCACAGATGCGCGCAAATCTTGGCGGCAGTAAGAAAGCCATCGGCATCTTTGCCCATTCAACACAGCTTAGATTTACGTTTTTATTACTTCTAAACAAAATAATTTTTTGGGGGGGGTTCTCATACACTTAAAATGATGTTTTGATTCTTGCTTGAACAGTCACTAAGATCATATTTGGTTGTGATCTTTGCAAAATAACTATTTTGGATGCAGCAGTTATTAGCTAGAATGCGAACACTTGTTGATATAGGCTGTAGCAAAAGCTAGCCAAAAGAGCCATATTACTGGTTGAAGCTGAAGTGTTTTTTAAGTATAATGTAGTTGATTTGCGATGATTATTATATTAAGCAGGAAATTCATACAAGTCTTAAAATCCAATTATAATCCAAAAGTATTGTGAAATGCACTCATAAGCAACATGTAAATAGAGGCGTTTTCTGCAGGTGTTCTATAAGAACTCCCACTTGTTCTGCCACCAACTTGCGCGCATCACCCCCGTGCGGCAATGTTTGCAAACACAGAAAGGGGTCTATACCATCGATGGGTTAGCTGACAACATCACAAAAACTATGCATGTGCGTCGATGGTGCAGAAGTCCCTGTGTTGTTGTGATTCTGAACGGCCAGATAGCTAGCAACAATGACAACAAGCTGCCATGTTGGGAATCGTAGGTGGCTCGTTTCAACTAGTTATATCTTGTTATTGATATCATGTCTTGTTTGGAGGTGTTTTGACTCGTCACGTCTATGCGAATATGGCTAAAATCCGCTAGCTAGCTAACCAACAACTGTAACGATGTACAGTGCATTCGGGAAAGTATTCAGACCCCATGACTTTTTCCACATTTTGTTACGTTACAGCCTTATTCAAAAATGTATTAAATACAAATGTTCCTCATTAATCTACACACAATACCCAATAATGACAAAGTGAAAACAGGTTTATAGAAATTTCAGATCGTTTGCTATGAGACTCGAAATTGAGCTCAGGTGCATCGTGTTTCCGTTGATCATCCTTGAGATGTTTCTACAACTTTATTGGAGTCCACCTGTGGTAAATTCAATTGATTGGCCATGATTTGGAAAGGCACACACCTGTCTATATAAGGTCCCACAGTTGACAGTGCATTTCAGAGCAAAAACCAAGTCAAAGGAATTGTCCGTAGAGCTCCGGGACAGGATTGTGTCGAGGCACAGATCTGGGGAAGGGTAGCAAAATAATTCTGCAGCATTGAAGGTCCCCAAGAACACAGTGGCCTCAATCATTCTTAAATGGAAGAAGTTTGGAACCACCAAGACTCTTCCTAGAGCTGGCCACCTGGCCAAACTGAGCAATCGGGGGAGCAGGGCTTTGGTCAGGAAGGTGACCAAGAACCCGATGGTCACTCTGACAGAGCTCCAGAGTTCCTCTGTGGAGATGGGAGAACCTTCCAGAGGGACAACCATCTCTGCAGCACTCAACCAATAAAGATTTGGAGAGGGGTCTGAATACTTTCCGAATGCACTGTATTTGAAAGACAACAAGTGCTCATTGTGCAACATTGTAATTTTTTTCAAATAAGGATTTGGAGAGGAAATATAGTTTACATGTTGTCAACAATACTTTGATTCTAAGCCAACCCCGCCTCAGTTTTGTCCCGTCTATAACATCCTACATCTAAATATGACAACCTAATGTAGCCCATACATAGCCTCATGTCAGTAGACTGTTTCTAGCCCTACATCAGGTCAAATTACCTGTAGGTAGCTCTATGTCATGTTATGTCACCTGTTTGTAGCTCTATGTCATGTTATGTCACCTGTTTGTAGCTCTATGTCATCCTATGTCAGCCTGTATGTAGCTCTATGTCATGTTATGTCACCTGTATGTAGCTCTATGTCATGTTATGTCACCTGTATGTAGCTCTATGTCATGCTATGTCACCTGTATGTAGCCCTGCTGGTCTATGAGCAGGTTCTCAGGTTTTAGGTCTCGGTAGATGAGGTCCAGAGCGTGCAGGTACTCAAAGGTCAAGACGATCTGAGCCGCGTAGAACCGAGCATGAGGCTCACTACGAGAGAGAGAGAGAGAGAGAGAGAGAGAGAGAGAGAGAGAGAGAGAGAGAGAGAGAGAGAGAGAGACAGACAGAGCGAGAGAGAGGAAGAGAGAGAGAGACAGAGAGAGAAAGAGAGAGAGAGAGAGAGAGATGAATAAGCAAATAAGCAGAGAAGATAAAATACAGTAGAATAGATGACAGTACTACAGTAACTAAATAGAACACAGTAGAATAGATGACAGTACTACAGTAACTAAATAGAACACAATAGAACAGAATAAAGGAGGATCAACTTGATTCTATTATAATACATGGAATTTGGATAGAATCCACAATCTAAGCCAATCCAGTGGTATAAGAGAGTGTGTATGTGTATGTGTGTGTGTATGTGTGTGTGTATGTGTGTGTGTGTATGTGTATGTGTGTATGTGTGTGTGTGTGTATGTGTGTGTGTGTATGTGTGTGTGTGTGTGTGTATGTGTGTATGTGTGTGTGTGTGTGTGTAGCAGAGGATGTGAGTGGAGTGGAGAAAGGAGCGGAGCGTCAGTAATTTGGCTGGAGCGAGGAGCGGATTTAAAAAAAATTTGCCGTGTCGGCCTCTCATAGGCCTATGCTCTGACCAGCATTTAGCATTTCCTTCATCACTGTTCTTTTAATTAGGCCTATTCTGTTGTATTCCTTTAGCCTGTCCTATGCACAGAGATGTTGATATGAGTCGACCAAGAAATAGGTCAAAGCCTGTGTAATTGCTAGTAAGACAACCAATGAACCCATACAGCAGCGCTGGAGACCTTTAGATTTTTATAAAGGCTATTGTTAAAAAAAAAAAACAGGAGTCTAAGTTTGTAACAGTGTCAAGTCGTCTATCAAGTGTAAAATGTGAGGGCAACAGAACCAATGGATTAGAGAAAAAGCCAGTCGTTTTTTTTAACACCGCAGCCACATATCATCAGCTCGGTCCCGGTTCAGTCGCATACAACATGTTGTTGACTTCTAACGACAGCCTACTTCAAAACCAAATGGTACAAAGTGATAAAAGTAGTTTGTTAAATTATCTTTTTAAAACAAAAAAATGAATGGAGCGAATTTGGAGCGGCAGTCAAGTGAGCGATTTTTAGCGGGGGGGAAAGGACGTTGAGTGCCGGACTGTTCCGTGAGCGTTGAGTGGGATTTCAGACTGCTCAACTCTGCTGTGGAGACTTACCTGAACCTGCCGATTCGTCGTAGATGGGAGAACATCTCTCCACCAGGTACATACTCCATCACCATGTACAGGTTAGTGTTGTCCTGCAGAACAGACAGGATATGTTACTGATACACACATACAGTGAGGGAAACAAGTATTTGATCCCCTGCTGATTCTGTATGTTTGCCCACTGACAAAGACATGATCAGTCTATAATTTTAATGGTAGGTTTATTTGAACAGTGAGAGACAGAATAACAACAAAAAAATCCAGAAAAACGCATGTCAAAAATGTTATAAATCTATTTGCATTTTAATGAAGGAAATAAGTATTTGACCCCTCTGTAAAACATGACTTAGTACTTGGTGGCAAAACCCTTGTTGGCAATCACAGAGGTCAGACGTTTCTTGTAGTTGGCCACCAGGTTTGCACACATCTCAGGAGGGATTTTGTCCCACTCCTCTTTGCAGATCTTCTCCAAGTCATTAAGGTTACGAGGCTGACGTTTGGCAACTCGAACCTTCAGCTCCCTCCACAGATTTTCTATGGGATTAAGGCCTGGAGACTGGCTAGGCCACTCCAGGACCTTAATGTGCCCCTTCTTGAGCCACTCCTTTGTTGCCTTGGCCATGTGTTTTGGGTCATTGTCATGCTGGAATACCCATCCACGAGCCATTTTCAATGCCCTGGCTGAGGGAAGGAGGTTCTCACCCAAGATTTGACGGTACATGGCCCCGTCCATCGTCCCTTTGATGCGGTGAAGTTGTCCTGTCCCCTTAGCAGAAAAACACCACCAAAGCATAATGTTTCCACCTCCATGTTTGACGGTGGGAATGGTGTTCTTAGGGTCATAGGCAACATTCCTCCTCCTCCAAACACGGCGAGTTGAGTTGATGCCAAAGAGCTCGATTTTGGTCTCATCTGACCACAACACTTTCACCCAGTTCTCCTCTGAATCATTCAGATGTTCATTGGCAAACTTCAGACGGGCCTGTATATGTGCTTTCTTGAGCAGGGGGACCTTGCGGGCGCTGCAGGATTTCAGTCCTTCACGGCGTAGTGTGTTACCAATCGTTTTCTTGGTGACTATGGTCCCAGCTGCCTTGAGATCATTGACAAGATCCCCCTGTGTAGTTCTGGGCTGATTCCTCACTGTTCTCATGATCATTGCAACTCCACGAGGTGAGATCTTGCATGGAGCCCCAGGCCGAGGGAGATTGACAGTTCTTTTGTGTTTCTTCCATTTGTGAATAATCACACCAAATGTTGTCACCTTCTCACCAAGCTGCTTGCCGATGGTCTTGTAGCCCTTTCCAGCCTTGTGTAGATCTACAATCTTGTCCCTAACATCCTTGGAGAGCTTTTTGGTCTTGGCCATGGTGGAGAGTTTGGAATCTGATTGATTGATTGCTTCTGTGGACAGGTGTCTTTTATACAGGTAACGAGCTGAGATTAGGAGCACTCCCTTTAAGAGTGTGCTCCTAATCTCAGCTCGTTGCCTGTATAAAAGACACCTGGGAGCCAGAAATCTTTCTGATTGAGAGGGGGTCAAATACTTATTTCCCTCATTAAAATGCAAATCAATTTATAACATTTTTGACATGCGTTTTTCTCCAGGTGAAAGCTATGATCCCTTATTGATGTCACTTGTTAAATCCACTTCAAATCAGTGTAGATGAAGGGGAGGAGACAGGTTAAAGAAGGATTTTTAAGCCTTGAGACAATTGAGACATGGATTATGTATGTGTGCCGTTCAGAGGGTGAATGGGCAAGACAAAATATTGAAGTGCCTTTGAACGGGGTATGGTGGTAGGTTTGTGTCAAGAACTGCAACGCTGCTGGGTTTTTCACGCTCAACAGTTTCCCGTGTGTATCAAGAATGGCCCACCACCCAAAGGACATCCAGCCAACTTGACACAACTGTGGGAAGCATTGGAGTAAACATGGCCCAGCATCCCTGTGGAACACTTTCGACATCTTGTAGAGTCCATGCCCTGACAAATAGAGGCTGTTCTGAGGGCTAAAGGGAGTGGTGCAACTCAATATTAGGAAGGTGTTCTTAATGTTTGGAAAACTCAGTGTACATGCACACACACACACACAGATAGTGTGTACCTTGAAGGAGTACTCTACTTGCACCAGGAAAGGGAAGCTGACAGCCGTAAGAATACGCTTCTCATTCAGAGTGTGTTCTATCTGTTTCAGCTTTACCACCTGAGAGAGAGAGAGAGAGAGAGAGAGAGGGGGGGGAGAGAGGAGAGAGAGAGAGAGAGGGGGGGGAGAGAGAGAGGAGAGAGAGAGAGAGAGGGAGAGAGAGAGGGGGGGGAGAGAGGAGAGAGAGAGAGAGAGGGGGGGGAGAGAGAGAGGAGAGAGAGAGAGAGAGAGAGAGGGGGGGAGAGAGAGAGGAGAGAGAGAGGGGAGAGAGAGGGAGATAGAGAGAGACAGAGAGAGAGAGAAAGAGGGGGAGGATGAGAGAGAGAGGGGGAGAGAGAGGGAGAGAGAAAGAGAGAGAGGGGAGAGAGAGAGAGAGAGGGGGGGAGAGAGAGAGGGGAGAGAGAGAGAGATAGAGAGAGACAGAGAGAGAGAGAAAGAGGGGGAGGATGAGAGAGAGAGGGGGAGAGAGAGGGAGAGAGAGAGAGAGAGAGAGAGAGAGAGAGAGAGAGAGAGAGGGGGGACAGAGAGTGGAGGAGATTGAAGAGAAACCAGTGAAAGAAAGAGAGGTTGGAGTGCTATACAAACACAATGTATTGTCATCATTATTCACTATCAGAGAGAAGAAGAGTGTTAGGAGGACATATCATTATTCACTATCAGAGAGAAGAAGAGTGTTAGGAGGACAAATAATACCGAGAATGATTGACAGCCCAAACTCCTCCCCTAGTGATGACGTCATCCTGACCCCTGACCCCCATGACCTTCTTGACCTGCAGTAGGATGAAGTTGCTCCACATAAGGTCAGTTTAGTGTTTTCCCCTCTAATAGTTAGGGTTAGAATTGGGCAAGGGAGTGGAGTGATCTGGCTGGTGTAGCGGTAATGCTGCAGCCTCCAACACACACGTCTACGGTGTCGGTTTGAATCCAGCTTACTGCCCTTTGACACAACCTCTCTCTATCTTTCCCCACTCTCATCCTTTCTCTCTCTCTCTATTCAATAAAGAAAATACCTTAAAAGTGTATATCTAACATTAAAATGGGGTAAGCTGATCCTAAATCTGTCAATGTGACTACAGACAACGTCTACCCAGAGCCTCCTAACCTCTGACCTCTTAACCCAGCGTTTTCCAATCCAGGTCCTGGGAACCAAACTGGTGTACATTTTTGTTTTGGCCTAACACTAACACACCTGATTCAAATAAACAACTCATCAAGCCTTTGATGAATTGAATCAGGTGTGTAGTGGGAAGGCTAAACCAGAAATGTGCAGCCCTTGGGGTCCCCAGGACTAGGACTGGGAAACGCTGCCCTAACACTTTTTTGCTTACCTGGATTCATGGGTTTTACGCTCAAACTTTTGGAAGAGAGTGATGGTACTCTTTTGAAACTTCCCTAACCCCTAATCCCTAACCTCTGACCTATAACCCCTGGTGCCCTGCTGACCTTTTGCTTGTTGAGGATCTTCATGGCGAAGTGTTGCCCAGTCTCTTTGTGCTTGACCAGCATGACGCGGCCAAACGAACCCGTACCCAGAGTTTTCAACCGCTCAAACTGATCGAGACTCGCTGTGTTCTGAGGAGGAGAGGGCCACAGAGAAACGGTTACAGAGAGGGTGTGTGTGTGTTTGTGTGTGTGTTAACTCAGTGACGTGTGGGTTTTCAAGCATGAACTGCTCGTTTCAAGTCCAGCCACAACATCTCAATTGGGATTAGGTCTGGACTTTGACTAGGCCATTCCAAAACTTCCAATTTGTTGCTTTTTAGCAATTTTAATGTAGACTTGATTGTGTGTTTTGGATCATTGTCTTGCTGCATGACCCAGCTGCGCTTCAGCTTCACCTCACAGACGGATGGTCTGACATTCTCCTGTAGAATTCTCTGATACAGAGCAGAATTCATGGTTCCTTCTATTAAGGCAAGTTGTCCAGGTCCTGAGGCAGCAAAGCATCCCCAAACCACCACACCACCACGCTTGACCTTTGGTATGATGTTCTTACTGTGGAATGCAGAGTTTGGTTTTCGCCAGGCATTACTGGAACCATGTCGTCCAAAAAGTTATACTTTTGAATCATCTGTTCATAGAACGTTCTTCCAAGAGTATTGATGGTCATCCAGGTGCTTTTTGGCAAACTTGAGTCAACTTTTTGGACGAGATGGGTCCCATTATGCCTGGCGAAAACCAAACACTGCATTCCACAGTAAGAACATCATACCAAAGGTCAAGCATGGTGGTGGTGGTGTGATGGTTTGGGGATGCTTTGCTGCCTCATGCTTGAAAACCCACACGTCACTGAGTTAAAGCAGTTCTGCATGGAAGAGTGGGCCAAAATTCCTCCACAGCGACGTGAGAGAGTGATCAACAACTACAGGAAGCATTTGGTTGGAGTCATTGCAGCTAAAGGTGGCACAACCAGTTATTGAGTGTAAGGGGGCAATTACTTTTTCACACAGGGGAATTAGGTGTTGCATAACTTTGTTTATGAAATAAATGAAATAAATATGTAAATGTTGTGTTATTTGTTCACTTATGTTCCCTTTACAGTGGGGAAAAAAAGAATTGAGTCAGCCACCAATTGTGCAAGTTCTCCCACTTAAAAAGATGAGAGAGGCCTGTAATTTTCATCATAGGTACACGTCAACTATGACAGACAAAATGAGAAAAAAAAATCCAGAAAATCACATTGTAGGATTTTTTATGAATTTATTTGCAAATTATGGTGGAAAATAAGTATTTGGTCAATAACAAAAGTTTCTCAATACTTTGTTATATACCCTTTGTTGGCAATGACACAGGTCAAACGTTTTCTGTAAGTCTTCACAAGGTTTTCACACACTGTTGCTGGTATTTTGGCCCATTCCTCCATGCAGATCTCCTCTAGAGCAGTGATGTTTTGGGGCTGTCGCTGGGCAACATGGACTTTCAACTCCCTCCAAAGATTTTCTATGGGGTTGAGATCTGGAGACTGGCTAGGCCACTCCAGGACCTTGAAATGCTTCTTACGAAGCCACTCCTTGGTTGCCCGGGCGGTGTGTTTGGGATCATTGTCATGCTGAAAGACCCAGCCACGTTTCATCTTCAATGCCCTTGCTGATGGAAGGAGGTTTTCACTCAAAATCTCACGATACATGGCCCTATTCATTCTTTCCTTTACACGGATCAGTCGTCCTGGTCCCTTTGCAGAAAAACAGCCCCAAAGCATGATGTTTCCACCCCCATGCTTCACAGTAGGTATGGTGTTCTTTGGATGCAACTCAGCATTCTTTGTCCTCCAAACACGACGAGTTGAGTTTTTACCAAAAAGTTCTATTTTGGTTTCATCTGACCATATGACATTCTCCCAATCCTCTTCTGGATCATCCAAATGCACTCTAGCAAACTTCAGATGGGCCTGGACATGTACTGGCTTAAGCAGGGGGACACGTCTTGCACTGCAGGATTTGAGTCCCTGGCGGCGTAGTGTGTTACTGATGGTAGGCTTTGTTACTTTGGTCCCAGCTCTCTGCAGGTCATTCACTAGGTCCCCCCGTGTGGTTCTGGGATTTTTGCTCACCGTTCTTGTGATCATTTTGACCCCACAGGGTGAGATCTTGCGTGGAGCCCCAGATCGAGGGAGATTATCAGTGGTATTGTATGTCTTCCATTTCCTAATAATTGCTCCCACAGTTGATTTCTTCAAACCAAGCTGCTTACCTATTGCAGATTCAGTCTTCCCAGCCTGGTGCAGGTCTACAATTTTGTTTCTGGTGTCCTTTGACAGCTCTTTGGTCTTGGCCATAGTGGAGTTTGGAGTGTGACTGTTTGAGGTTGTGGACAGGTGTCTTTTATACTGATAACAAGTTCAAACAGGTGCCATTAATACAGGTAACGAGTGGAGGACAGAGGAGCCTCTTAAATAAGAAGTTACAGGTCTGTGAGAGCCAGAAATCTTGCTTGTTTGTAGGTGACCAAATACTTATTTTCCACCATAATTTGCAAATAAATTCATTAAAAATCCTACAATGTGATTTTCTGGATTTTTCTTTCTCATTTTGTCTGTCATAGTTGACGTGTACCTATGATGAAAATTACAGGCCTCTCTCATCTTTTTAAGTGGGAGAACTTGCACAATTGGTGGCTGACTAAATACTTTTTTCCCCCACTGTATCTAATTTTAGGTTTTGGTTGAAGATCTGATAACATTCAGTATCACAAATATGCAAAAGTAGAGAAAATTAGAAAGGGGGCAAATACTTTTTCATAGCACTGTATACTTGTGGGGACCAGAAGTCCACACAAGAATAGTAAATCAAGAACAATTTGACCAACTGGGGACATTTTGTTGGTCCCCACAAGGTCAA